>NW_028291674.1:178188-356376 GCF_059453375.1 Lepisosteus platostomus
AGGACTAATCGCCAATACAGTGCCGTTGTAATCTATTCCTTCTGCCAGCAGAGGACGGTATTCGCACAGCCAGTTCAGGATAAGATACGGTCCTCGCAGTTCACAGTACAACTGGCCAAAGCCGTATTCGGAATATGCTCTCAATAACCTCGTTTAGTTTAAGTACGGCCATATTTCATATCAACCCACAGATGAATTGCATAAACACTAGAATTCTGGTTGTACTTAAATTGACCTTATACGTTTTGGATTATGTTTAACCTTCTTCAATTTCTTCAACCATATTTTGAGATGATTACGTTTACAGAAGCAAATATTATTCAGTGCTTTTTCTTCACTCCTTTAATCAAACCCACATTTCTATAAGGAGGGCCATTGTGAAACTCCCCAAAGTGAGCTGAATTAATCTTTTATTCTTCACACCTGCGAAGTCATTCCTACATTGTGTAATATGAAGGCCTTTCATTATTCACGTATACTACAACATCTGAAAATAATGGGTCTTGAAATAGTTGAATGAAAGAAAATCCTGAATAACTCCTCCAAATGCGTGTTACACTTTCATCAAGTACACACACTTTGAATGTGATGAACTATAAAAAGTTATTTTAACCATACCCAATGGAGCTCAGGAGTGCGATTGCATACACAATCATGTTTTCAGTGTTTGGACATCAGCCGTACATCAGAACAATCATTTCACTAACACAGCTCCATGTTGAGTGACTTCCCTCCAAGAACACAAAGTCACTTTCCCTTAGCAATTATTGCATGGACTTTGATTATCTGCCTTCTGCATCAAGCCCTGTATTATATACGGTACAAAGCCAAGCTTTGGGATAGTGCTTTGTTTGGATCCTTGTCTTGATCCTTTTGGATCCCAGGCTGCTCATTTGCAAATGAGTTTTGACATTAATTATAGTGACTATAGCAATGAGCTGGCACTGTGGTTCACAGAGCTGGGGTCCTGGGTTCAATTCCTGGGGTGCAGTCTGGATGGAATTGTATGTTCTCCCTTCATTTGTGTGGATTTCTTCCAGGTGCTCCAGTTTCTTCCCACAGTCCAAAGACATACAGTACTAGTAGGTTAAGGTGGAACTACAGTCCCAATTTTGCAGACACAAAATTATTTAATTTCAGTCACAAAATAAAATCATTGACATTATAGAAAAACTTTACAAACTCAAAATTGAGCACAAAATCATGAATTTTGTGAAAGGACTGTAAGTTACGCCATGTTGTAACAAATTCGCATTCAAGTTCCACACAAATTGCGATGTGATGCAGCCCTTCCTGCTCACTAATCACTGTAATGACTAATGCAATGTGATGTAGGAGAGAAAGGGTATAGGTTATGCAGCAAACATTTCACTGCAAAAAACGTTCCATTCCAAGGTTCTTTATGCAGAGTTAACAATGTAGTATTATTTATTGGCAAAAACGTAAAAAAGTTGAGAGTTATATTTCCATTGGATTAAACGAGATGTATTCACAAGCCTGCTCCTTTACAATGTCATAGGGCCACAACAGATTATAGGAAGTTTTGCTGCCTCGTTCTGAATCGCAGAACATGCTAATTCTTTAACCTTGAAATGTAGTCTATTTTGTGATGTAATGATGCAATCTCCCTTTACTGAGAGCCAGCAATCAACGGATGTGTCTGATCGTGAATGGTTTTCCCTGTTGTTTGTTGTATTACTTGGTGTTGCATTTTAAGCTGTGCATGAGGCAGGACCCGGAGGCTGCTGCTTCTGCTGGTGCTTCTGCTGGGATTGAGGAAGAGCTGAGCGCCATGTAAGGCAAAGACACTGCGTTCCACTTTATCAGGTGCCTGGAGTGTAAGAGCTGCAGATAATATTGAGTCACATTAATCCCAACATATTTCAAATATTATGAAAATTAAATAAATTAAATCAAATAACTTTCATTAAAAAAATCAATCACTCTTTACCTTGCTTTTTCAGTTGTTTTTAAGGAAAATTGATGCCGAGAATGTGTGAATACTGCTTTTTGATGGTTCCAAGACCAATGTGACCTGTTCTATTGCCTGCTAATTGTACGTTCCAGGTTGAAAAATTATTTTTAGGAGGTCAAGGTGTATGAATGATAAGAGAAAAACTGAAATAACCACAGCTACGCAAACACCAGTCCACCAAAAAAAAATCATTTAATTAAAATAAGGTAACATTTTTTTTTCATCATCATACGGATGAACTGTGCTAAATGTGTTTCTAAAAAGAAAAAGCAGGACGTGAGTCGTGAGCCAAGATCATGACTCTTTTGCTCTTCTTCACATCAGTTTTCATCTGCGAGGAGGAGGAGGAGGGCGGCTCCTGATGTGCTGACACTTGGGGAAGTGCCTCTGTGCCGGCCTGGGGGCAAAGCGCCGGCCGCAGTGAGGGCAGGGCACGTAGTCGGGGTTTGGATTCGCGGGGGGCTGGGGCAGGTTCACAACTTTCCCTCCTTGCGTGATCACCTGCTGCACCTCCCTGGCCTGTTTGATGCTCCGAATGAAATCCTCGTGCTTCTGCCTCCAGTTGTTCTTTCTCAGCTGGGAACAGGAAATGAAACCAATAAAACAGCTTCCAGAAAAAGTCCAGACTAGCACTGCGTACACAGTCTGGTCGCAAACCATTCACAAGGCAAGAAAATATCAATACAGTAATAACGTAGCTTTCTGGGGCCACCTTTCAGTTTATTGGGTAGAGAGTACAATTTACGTAGTTATGGTTTTGTTTCCTGTGAGTGCTATTTGCTTGATATGTAGATTTTTACAACAGAATTCAGAAGTCACTAAGACACATTTATTCTGTCTGGCAAATGTGCCTTTGCGGCAGTTTTTCAGAAGAGTACTTCATAAAACACTTATTTATTGTCTACATTGATTTATAAGCTGAGTCTGACTCTAGGAGAAAAAAAGGGAAGTTTGGAAAGAGTTTAAGGATAGCCCTTACCACGATTGGCGGTTTAACCTTCTTCTTATGGATGTATGTCTCCAGTTCTGTTCCCTTGGCCCTGTGCTTGAAAGAGTCAAAAACCTTCCTCTTTGAATTCTGAACCTTCTTGCAGATCTTGCTGTGTTTCTCCAGCCTCTCTACAGCAAACTTCCCGTGACACAGTTCACAGGGCACCAGCTGAGGGTTTCCACTCTGGCTATTCTCATATGGAAATTGCTCAGCGGTAGGGCAGATCAGACTTGTAGGGGACAAATATCTGTTTTCCACTGACAGAGTTTGTTCATCCAGACATGTGGTGTTATTTCTGAAGTGGCCCTGCGCGGCCTGTGCCGCTGACACGTCGCTTTCAGGGAGCCTTGCTTTCTTGAGATACTTTCTCCTTCCACAGGGGACGTCTTCTAGCCCACGGCTGCAAGGGCTCACTTGACGTCTCTCCTGATGGGAAAGCGCAGAGGGAAAGTGCGATTCTGCGCATCCGCCATCTTCCATTGGAGAACCATAATCAAGGTTGTCTCCTCTGATAGGAAGGGCTTTCCTTGGAGTGAAGGCTTTTTGCTTCTCCATTCTGCAGGTCAGAAGAGGCACGGCCTTAGAGCGGTGGTTGGCCCATGGTCCTCTGGGGCAAAGCTCGCTCTGCCTCGCCTGGAGTGTCTTCCTTAGGGTCAGGAGTCCTCTATTTTCCCTTCCGGCCACCTCTCTGGAGTCTTTCATCTCTCTCGGAACCATCCTCAGCTCCTCCTGAGCTCTGAAGAGCTTCGCCTGCATCATGGCCTCCTTCTGGCGAATCTCGTCCTTCATCATGGCCTCCTTCCGGCGCATCTCATCCTGCAGGCTGGCCTCTCTCCGGCGATGCTCCTCCTTCAGCGCGGCCTCTGCCTCGGCCACTTTTCGTAGCTCCTCTTGCAACTGAAAGTGCTCCTTCCCATTGGCATGAGAAGGGCATTGCCCTGGAGGGGTCGCCACCATGGGGAGGACAGTCCTGTCCTTAGGTTTGCGTACTCTTGAGCCCCTCCTGCCCGGCCTCTCGCAGGGCCTCTCATGACCATCCTGAGGCGGGGTGGGGGCAAACAAGGAATCACTCTGTGCTTCCGGGCGGTCCACAGCCCGAACCTCACCAGGGCCGGAGACTTTCCTGTTACCCATAGGCTTCAGGGGGTAAGACCGATCATACCCCACAATGTTCTTCTCGGGGCCCTGTTGGGCTTGGAAGCGATAGCTGTTCCCCATCTTCTTCTCCGCAGCGTATTTGACATATTGGAAACATTTTCTCATCTTCTGTAGAGCTGCCTCCTGCCGCCGATTGTACATGGCGATCATTTTTTTCTCCTTTTCCTGCATCAGTTTCTCTTGGAAGGTGTCCTTCAGAAGCTGTATCTTGGGAGGCGGGCAGTACGTGGAGATCAGATCCTGTTGCCTTAAGGGCGCGGGTCGATTCGAGTCTGTGTCCTTCGGGGAGGGGGACAGAGCACCAGGCTTAGGACTGGGCTCCATTGGCAAATGAGATATGAGCTTTGTTTCCCAGGTATCTGGAAAAGGCAAAAATGGCAAATAAATGATATCCTGCACAGTCTAGTATGGTCTAATAGAAAAGAATAAAAAAAAACAATTCAGGAAATACACAACTTTTTAATATTAAACCTAATGGTGTTGAATGCTGCATGCTGACTCAGTAGGAGACAGATCCTAAACATAAACATTATAATAAACATTTGTTTCCCAAATAACATTCTCAATGTTCAGAATGCTTAAAGTCATGAGCTTTTTTAAAAATGTTTAACTGAAACCTGGAAATGTGCTATTTCATTTCAAAGCTTGTATTATATCTATGATATAAATGTTTTTTTATATAAAATTAACCCATTATGCAACAGGGGTTTGAGCAAAAGTCACTGTGAATAAGGGAATTTATCAATATTAATTAGCCGTTTCACTACATTATAGATAGCTGAAGGATTATGATACAGTATATCGATTTCGCTACAAATTGACAAGCATATTTGATGACACTTACCAAACAAGTTTTAAACAGCGGAGAAATAGTTCACCACGACGATAGCAATGCAATGTTTGACTGCATCTCCCTATGTGATATATCTGTATTTGGGTATATACAGATCACGTAATTCAGGGAGCACTGTTACGTCAGGTCACCAACCATTATTACGACGCTCATATGTCATAGAGCTCCTTAGGATGTTTGTATAATCTTTATCCAAATTTTCATATGGCCGCAGTTACGGCGTTTATTTTACAGTTAATGTAACAGGGTGTCATTATATTTTTCTGTCTTTATGGTGGCAGACCACTTAAATAAATCTGAGTAGGCGGTTTCTACAAGTGGGTCAGATAAAATATTAAATATACAGTAAAAGCTCACACCTATTCATACCCTTTATGTACTGTATATCTACAATTACGTATACTACGTATACAGTTATCGTATACTATAATACGATAACTACCATTACAAAATGTCTCCCTTTTGATTTGAAGTGGTTCTTTTAAATAAGTAAATTGCAATCACTTAGCCTACATCTGAGCTCCTAATTCATCGCGACGACGGACTGAGACTCCAGTCGGATTTGTGAGAAGGGGTGTGCCTGTTTTAAAACCGATTCATACGTCTTAAACACATGGACATAGATAGCAGTCTGTGTTATATAATTTATCTTTTTATTTTATTTAAATTTAAGTATCACATACACATTTTCAAAGTAACTGTACCCCTTTTAATTATGATCCCCATCGCTCACAGCTCCGAAGGTGAGACGAGGGCTACTTCAGATGGGATTTCCAATATTTCTCTCTTAGCTTGTATACCGGTGGAAAGGAGAGGGCTCTTAAAACGTGTTGATAGTAAGATTGGGATGTATTTGCAGTCTAGATATAGTTTTTTTAATGTTCGGAGCCGCCACAGATTCATTTTCTTACGACTGCTTTTCTGGATGACAATGACAATGCAAACGATGGTGTTAAGGCGAGGCTGTGCCTTAAGGCTCCTCTGCTTACAATATTCAGCGCGTAAATCGCAAACGAGCGCCTTCCCTTACGATGAAAATGCAGAAAATAAGACCACGAGATTTAAACCTACGGCTTACAAATTTATGCGTAAACACTAAAACCGTATCTTTAGCAAAACTGGCGAGACAATGTGTTTTATCATTTAAAAAAGTACTGGAAAATAATTAAAGGTTATCACGATAAACAGAGGTTACTGATCTACTACTGTACGCTGTGACCAAAAATGAGAGTCCCCCGATCCTCGCAGCCTTCATGCTTTGGTCTTGGCCTGGCCGTTTTTTTTAAGATAATGGGGTCAAGTTAAGAAATTATGCAAGTTTCTAATCAAATCCAAGGGCGCCCCGATCTCCTAAACATCTTTAGAAGGCCGACGGACCACACTGCACGGTCCGGGTCCGGGCCCTGACCCGGTTCTGGATAATGCCAGCTTAAAGTGAAAAATTCTACTGTACATATTATGTTTCTTATTATGGTATATATGTATAATACAGCGCGACCGCTTCACGAAGCTAGAAAGAAAGTTATCCGCCTTTTTTATTTTACCTGCAATTGAATTTGCCATTAAAATCTTTATTAATACCGCAGCTGCTAAATAACTTACCTAAAAGCGTTCAGATACAAAAGCACTTGAGCTGTAATGTTTGTATACTGTTGGCCCGATGACCTACTTCAAGAAGAATTGTTACATAGACCGCCAAGGACTGTCATCACACTTTACGTCATAAAGCGCTTTAAAACTTTAGACAAGTTCAACACCTCATATTTTGTACTGTTTATCATGGTAAAAGCAACTCAAAGCAATTCTAAAAATGATCGAAAGGTAAAAATACAAGCTTATACGAGCTGTCGTTTTAACATTTATAACATATATTTAAACAAAACATATATCATCTATTTTAATAAAATAGAAAAGTGTTCTTAGTCTTCACTTAAAAGCTGTTAGAAGCTGCCTTTCTGACAAGAGAGTTCTGTGAGTTCCACAGTCTCAGTGCATTAAAGTCCAAACCAGTTGCTTTTTATTTCCTGTTTTACGACAGAGCAAGGAGGGTGTCCACAGACCACTGTGCACCTGCAGGCTGATATGGGGGGTAAAAAGTCTAGAAGTTAGTAAATAAGATTTTAGCACATGTTCTAAAACAAACCGGACACCTGTACAGTGATGCCAACACAGTGATCTGAGCTCCTTCTTTGAGTTAAATCCTAGCATCTGCATTTTTTACAAGTTGTTGCTATGGCAGAGCATGACCAGAGCATAACAGAAACCACCCATTTTCTAACCGCTTCATCCAATTCAGGGTCAGGGGGTCAGGGGGTCGCGGGGCACGGGGGAGCCAGAGCCTCAGAAAGTAATAAGCAGGAGATACCTGGGACTGGATGGTAGTCCAATGCAGGGAAGACACAGACACTCACCAATTATCCCAGAAGCCAATTAACCTACCAGTAGTTCTTTGAAGTGTGGGAGGAAGCCGGAGCACCCAAAGCAAACTCATGCAAACATGGGGAGAACATACAAGCTCCATACAGATAGCACCCCAGGTCCAGAAGTGTACCCAGGGCCTCAGCACTGTGAGCTAGCAATGCTAAACGCTGGGCTACTGTGCATGCAAATTTCTAGGCATCAGGTGATCAATCAGGTAGTGTTTCTCAGATAAAAGGACACCAGTAATTTAGTATGAGATTCAAATTGACCTCAGAACAAAATATAACTTATGTTATATAACTTATATAGAACTTACTACAGCATAACTGTCTTATTTGGCTCTTGTAGAAAATATTAACAGCATGCCTATTAAACATACAGTATCTAGCAATCAGCAATCAAAATAAAAACATTTCCAAACATGGAAACTGCCCAGTTAATGAAGCATTTCAAAGACATTAATCTATTCAATAATTACAGTTTTAAGTAGATAGATTTATATTCAGATTACGAAAGCATCATAACAACTGCTGCTTGTGTAAGGAATCCATGAATACCACTGTACATGAGAATTTCACACCTATTTGTAATCAATACACAAAATCCTATTGAATTTCAGGTACTTGTTTATTCAGCATTGCTTGACTCCGCGGACTCCTTGTTGTTTCAATATTCTAGCAATAGGACTAATCGCCAATACAGTGCCGTTGTAATCTATTCCTTCTGCCAGCAGAGGACGGTATTCGCACAGTCAGTTCAGGATAAGATACGGTCCTCGCAGTTCACAGTACAACTGGCCAAAGCCGTATTCGGAATATGCTCTCGATAACCTCGTTTAGTTTAAGTACGGCCATATTTCATATCAACCCACAGATGCATTGCATAAACACTAGAATTCTGGTTGTACTTAAATTGACCTTATACGTTTTGGATTATGTTTAACCTTCTTCAATTTCTTCAACCATATTTTGAGATGATTACGTTTACAGAAGCAAATATTATTCAGTGCTTTTTCTTCACTCCTTTAATCAAACCCACATTTCTATAAGGAGGGCCATTGTGAAACTCCCCAAAGTGAGCTGAATTAATCTTTTATTCTTCACACCTGCGAAGTCATTCCTTCATTGTGTAATATGAAGGCCTTTCATTATTCACGTATACTACAACATCTGAAAATAATGGGTCTTGAAATAGTTGAATGAAAGAAAATCCTGAATAACTCCTCCAAATGCGTGTTACACTTTCATCAAGTACACACACTTTGAATGTGATGAACTATAAAAAGTTATTTTAACCATACCCAATGGAGCTCAGGAGTGCGATTGCATACACAATCATGTTTTCAGTGTTTGGACATCAGCCGTACATCAGAACAATCATTTCACTAACACAGCTCCGTGTTGAGTGACTTCCCTCCAAGAACACAAAGTCACTTTCCCTTAGCAATTATTGCATGGACTTTGATTATCTGCCTTCTGCATCAAGCCCTGTATTATATACGGTACAAAGCCAAGCTTTGGGATAGTGCTTTGTTTGGATCCTTGTCTTGATCCTTTTGGATCCCAGGCTGCTCATTTGCAAATGAGTTTTGACATTAATTATAGTGACTATAGCAATGAGCTGGCACTGTGGTTCACAGAGCTGGGGTCCTGGGTTCAATTCCTGGGGTGCAGTCTGGATGGAATTTATGTTCTCCCTTCATTTGTGTGGATTTCTTCCAGGTGCTCCAGTTTCTTCCCACAGTCCAAAGACATACAGTACTAGTAGGTTAAGGTGGAACTACAGTCCCAATTTTGCAGACACAAAATTATTTAATTTCAGTCACAAAATAAAATCATTGACATTATAGAAAAACTTTACAAACTCAAAATTGAGCACAAAATCATGAATTTTGTGAAAGGACTGTAAGTTACGCCATGTTGTAACAAATTCGCATTCAAGTTCCACACAAATTGCGATGTGATGCAGCCCTTCCTGCTCACTAATCACTGTAATGACTAATGCAATGTGATGTAGGAGAGAAAGGGTATAGGTTATGCAGCAAACATTTCACTGCAAAAAACGTTCCATTCCAAGGTTCTTTATGCAGAGTTAACAATGTAGTATTATTTATTGGCAAAAACGTAAAAAAGTTGAGAGTTATATTTCCATTGGATTAAACGAGATGTATTCACAAGCCTGCTCCTTTACAATGTCATAGGGCCACAACAGATTATAGGAAGTTTTGCTGCCTCGTTCTGAATCGCAGAACATGCTAATTCTTTAACCTTGAAATGTAGTCTATTTTGTGATGTAATGATGCAATCTCCCTTTACTGAGAGCCAGCAATCAACGGATGTGTCTGATCGTGAATGGTTTTCCCTGTTGTTTGTTGTATTACTTGGTGTTGCATTTTAACCTGTGCATGAGGCAGGACCCGGAGGCTGCTGCTTCTGCTGGTGCTTCTGCTGGGATTGAGGAAGAGCTGAGCGCCATGTAAGGCAAAGACACTGCGTTCCACTTTATCAGGTGCCTGGAGTGTAAGAGCTGCAGATAATATTGAGTCACATTAATCCCAACATATTTCAAATATTATGAAAATTAAATAAATTAAATCAAATAACTTTCATTAAAAAAATCAATCACTCTTTACCTTGCTTTTTCAGTTGTTTTTAAGGAAAATTGATGCCGAGAATGTGTGAATACTGCTTTTTGATGGTTCCAAGACCAATGTGACCTGTTCTATTGCCTGCTAATTGTACGTTCCAGGTTGAAAAATTATTTTTAGGAGGTCAAGGTGTATGAATGATAAGAGAAAAACTGAAATAACCACAGCTACGCAAACACCAGTCCACCAAAAAAAAATCATTTAATTAAAATAAGGTAACATTTTTTTTTCATCATCATACGGATGAACTGTGCTAAATGTGTTTCTAAAAAGAAAAAGCAGGACGTGAGTCGTGAGCCAAGATCATGACTCTTTTGCTCTTCTTCACATCAGTTTTCATCTGCGAGGAGGAGGAGGAGGGCGGCTCCTGATGTGCTGACACTTGGGGAAGTGCCTCTGTGCCGGCCTGGGGGCAAAGCGCCGGCCGCAGTGAGGGCAGGGCACGTAGTCGGGGTTTGGATTCGCGGGGGGCTGGGGCAGGTTCACAACTTTCCCTCCTTGCGTGATCACCTGCTGCACCTCCCTGGCCTGTTTGATGCTCCGAATGAAATCCTCGTGCTTCTGCCTCCAGTTGTTCTTTCTCAGCTGGGAACAGGAAATGAAACCAATAAAACAGCTTCCAGAAAAAGTCCAGACTAGCACTGCGTACACAGTCTGGTCGCAAACCATTCACAAGGCAAGAAAATATCAATACAGTAATAACGTAGCTTTCTGGGGCTACCTTTCAGGTCATTGGGTAGAGAGTACAATTTACGTAGTTATGGTTTTGTTTCCTGTGAGTGCTATTTGCTTGATATGTAGATTTTTACAAAAGAATTCAGAAGTCACTAAGACACATTTATTCTGTCTGGCAAATGTGCCTTTGCGGCAGTTTTTCAGAAGAGTACTTCATAAAACACTTATTTATTGTTTACATTGATTTATAAGCTGAGTCTGACTCTAGGAGAAAAAAAGGGAAGCTTGGAAAGAGTTTAAGGATAGCCCTTACCACGATTGGCGGTTTAACCTTCTTCTTATGGATGTATGTCTCCAGTTCTGTTCCCTTGGCCCTGTGCTTGAAAGAGTCAAAAACCTTCCTCTTTGAATTCTGAAGCTTCTTGCAGATCTTGCTGTGTTTCTCCAGCCTCTCTACAGCAAACTTCCCGTGACACAGTTCACAGGGCACCAGCTGAGGGTTTCCACTCTGGCTATTCTCATATGGAAATTGCTCAGCGGTAGGGCACATCAGACTTGTAGGGGACAAATATCTGTTTTCCACTGACAGAGTTTGTTCATCCAGACATGTGGTGTTATTTCTGAAGTGGCCCTGCGCGGCCTGTGCCGCTGACACGTCGCTTTCAGGGAGCCTTGCTTTCTTGAGATACTTTCTCCTTCCACAGGGGACGTCTTCTAGCCCACGGCTGCAAGGGCTCACTTGACGTCTCTCCTGATGGGAAAGCGCAGAGGGAAAGTGCGATTCTGCGCATCCGCCATCTTCCATTGGAGAACCATAATCAAGGTTGTCTCCTCTGATAGGAAGGGCTTTCCTTGGAGTGAAGGCTTTTTGCTTCTCCATTCTCCAGGTCAGAAGAGGCACGGCCTTAGAGCGGTGGTTGGCCCATGGTCCTCTGGGGCAAAGCTCACTCTGCCTCGCCTCTATTTTCCCTTCCGGCCACCTCTCTGGAGTCTTCCATCTCTCTCGGAACCATCCTCAGCTCCTCCTGAGCTCTGAAGAGCTTCGCCTGCATCATGGCCTCCTTCTGGCGAATCTCGTCCTTCATCATGGCCTCCTTCCGGCGCATCTCATCCTGCAGGCTGGCCTCCCTCCGGCGATGCTCCTCCTTCAGCGCGGCCTCTGCCTCGGCCACTTTTCGTAGCTCCTCTTGCAACTGAAAGTGCTCCTTCCCATTGGCATGAGAAGGGCATTGCCCTGGAGGGGTCGCCACCATGGGGAGGACAGTCCTGTCCTTAGGTTTGCGTACTCTTGAGCCCCTCCTGCCCGGCCTCTCGCAGGGCCTCTCATGACCATCCTGAGGCGGGGTGGGGGCAAACAAGGAATCACTCTGTGCGTCCGGGCGGTCCACAGCCCGAACCTCACCAGGGCCGGAGACTTTCCTGTTACCCATAGGCTTCAGGGGGTAAGACCGATCATACCCCACAATGTTCTTCTCGGGGCCCTGTTGGGCTTGGAAGCGATAGCTGTTCCCCATCTTCTTCTCCGCAGCGTATTTGACATATTGGAAACATTTTCTCATCTTCTGTAGAGCTGCCTCCTGCCGCTGATTGTACATGGCGATCATTTTTTTCTCCTTTTCCTGCATCAGTTTCTCTTGGAAGGTGTCCTTCAGAAGCTGTATCTTGGGAGGCGGGCAGTACGTGGAGATCAGATCCTGTTGCCTTAAGGGCGCGGGTCGATTCGAGTCTGTGTCCTTCGGGGAGGGGGACAGAGCACCAGGCTTAGGACTGGGCTCCATTGGCAAATGAGATATGAGCTTTGTTTCCCAGGTATCTGGAAAAGGCAAAAATGGCAAATAAATGATATCCTGCACAGTCTAGTATGGTCTAATAGAAAAGAATAAAAAAAAACAATTCAGGAAATACACAACTTTTTAATATTAAACCTAATGGTGTTGAATGCTGCATGCTGACTCAGTAGGAGACAGATCCTAAACATAAACATTATAATAAACATTTGTTTCCCAAATAACATTCTCAATGTTCAGAATGCTTAAAGTCATGAGCTTTTTTAAAAATGTTTAACTGAAACCTGGAAATGTGCTATTTCATTTCAAAGCTTGTATTATATCTATGATATAAATGTTTTTTTTATATAAAATTAACCCATTACGCAACAGGGGTTTGAGCAAAAGTCACTGTGAATAAGGGAATTTATCAATATTAATTAGCCGTTTCACTACATTATAGATAGCTAAAGGATTATGATACAGTATATCGATTTCGCTACAAATTGACAAGCATATTTGATGACACTTACCAAACAAGTTTTAAACAGCGGAGAAATAGTTCACCACGACGATAGCAATGCAATGTTTGACTGCATCTCCCTATGTGATATATCTGTATTTGGGTATATACAGATCACGTAATTCAGGGAGCACTGTTACGTCAGGTCACCAACCATTATTACGACGCTCATATGTCATAGAGCTCCTTAGGATGTTTGTATAATCTTTATCCAAATTTTCATATGGCCGCAGTTACGGCGTTTATTTTACAGTTAATGTAACAGGGTGTCATTATATTTTTCTGTCTTTATGGTGGCAGACCACTTAAATAAATCTGAGTAGGCGGTTTCTACAAGTGGGTCAGATAAAATATTAAATATACAGTAAAAGCTCACACCTATTCATACCCTTTATGTACTGTATATCTACAATTACGTATACTACGTATACAGTTATCGTATACTATAATACGATAACTACCATTACAAAATGTCTCCCTTTTGATTTGAAGTGGTTCTTTTAAATAAGTAAATTGCAATCACTTAGCCTACATCTGAGCTCCTAATTCATCGCGACGACGGACTGAGACTCCAGTCGGATTTGTGAGAAGGGGTGTGCCTGTTTTAAAACCGATTCATACGTCTTAAACACATGGACATAGATAGCAGTCTGTGTTATATAATTTATCTTTTTATGTTATTTAAATTTAAGTATCACATACACATTTTCAAAGTAACTGTACCCCTTTTAATTATGATCCCCATCGCTCACAGCTCCGAAGGTGAGACGAGGGCTACTTCAGATGGGATTTCCAATATTTCTCTCTTAGCTTGTATACCGGTGGAAAGGAGAGGGGTCTTAAAACGTGTTGATAGTAAAATTGGGATGTATTTGCAGTCTAGATATAGTTTTTTTAATGTTCGGAGCCGCCACAGATTCATTTTCTTACGACTGCTTTTCTGGATGACAATGACAATGCAAACGATGGTGTTAAGGCGAGGCTGTGCCTTAAGGCTCCTCTGCTTACAATATTCAGCGCGTAAATCGCAAACGAGCGCCTTCCCTTACGATGAAAATGCAGAAAATAAGACCACGAGATTTAAACCTACGGCTTACAAATTTATGCGTAAACACTAAAACCGTATCTTTAGCAAAACTGGCGAGACAATGTGTTTTATCATTTAAAAAAGTACTGGAAAATAATTAAAGGTTATCACGATAAACAGAGGTTACTGATCTACTACTGTACGCTGTGACCAAAAATGAGAGTCCCCCGATCCTCGCAGCCTTCATGCTTTGGTCTTGGCCTGGCCGTTTTTTTTAAGATAATGGGGTCAAGTTAAGAAATTATGCAAGTTTCTAATCAAATCCAAGGGCGCCTCGATCTCCTAAACATCTTTAGAAGGCCGACGGACCACACTGCACGGTCCGGGTCCGGGCCCTGACCCGGTTCTGGATAATGCCAGCTTAAAGTGAAAAATTCTACTGTACATATTATGTTTCTTATTATGGTATATATGTATAATATAGCGCGACCGCTTCACGAAGCTAGAAAGAAAGTTATCCGCCATTTTTATTTTACCTGCAATTGAATTTGCCATTAAAATCATTATTAATACCGCAGCTGCTAAATAACTTACCTAAAAGCGTTCAGATACAAAAGCACTTGAGCTGTAATGTTTGTATACTGTTGGCCCGATGACCTACTTCAAGAAGAATTGTTACATAGACCGCCAAGGACTGTCATCACACTTTACGTCATAAAGCGCTTTAAAACTTTAGACAAGTTCAACACCTCATATTTTGTACTGTTTATCATGGTAAAAGCAACTCAAAGCAATTCTAAAAATGATCGAAAGGTAAAAATACAAGCTTATACGAGCTGTCGTTTTAACATTTATAACATATATTTAAACAAAACATATATCATCTATTTTAATAAAATAGAAAAGTGTTCTTAGTCTTCACTTAAAAGCTGTTAGAAGCTGCCTTTCTGACAAGAGAGTTCTGTGAGTTCCACAGTCTCAGTGCATTAAAGTCAAAACCAGTTGCTTTTTATTTCCTGTTTTACGACAGAGCAAGGAGGGTGTCCACAGACCACTGTGCACCTGCAGACTGATATGGGGGGTAAAAAGTCTAGAAGTTAGTAAATAAGATTTTAACATATGTTCTAAAACACACCGGACACCTGTACAGTGATGCCAACACAGTGATCTGAGCTCCTTCTTTGAGTTAAATCCTAGCATCTGCATTTTTTACAAGTTGTTGCTATGGCAGAGCATGACCAGAGCATAACAGAAACCACCCATTTTCTAACCGCTTCATCCAATTCAGGGTCAGGGGGTCAGGGGGTCGCGGGGCACGGGGGAGCCAGAGCCTCAGAAAGTAATAAGCAGGAGATACCTGGGACTGGATGGTAGTCCAATGCAGGGAAGACACAGACACTCACCAATTATCCCAGAAGCCAATTAACCTACCAGTAGTTCTTTGAAGTGTGGGAGGAAGCCGGAGCACCCAAAGCAAACTCATGCAAACATGGGGAGAACATACAAGCTCCATACAGATAGCACCCCAGGTCCAGAAGTGTACCCAGGGCCTCAGCACTGTGAGCTAGCAATGCTAAACGCTGGGCTACTGTGCATGCTAATTTCTAGGCATCAGGTGATCAATCAGGTAGTGTTTCTCAGATAAAAGGACACCAGTAATTTAGTATGAGATTCAAATTGACCTCAGAACAAAATATAACTTATGTTATATAACTTATATAGAACTTACTACAGCATAACTGTCTTATTTGTAGAAAATATTAACAGTATGCCTATTAAACATACAGTATCTAGCAATCAGCAATCAAAATAAAAACATTTCCAAACATGGAAACTGCCCAGTTAATGAAGCATTTCAAAGACATTAATCTATTCAATAATTACAGTTTTAAGTAGATAACAGATTTATATTCAGATTACGAAAGCATCATAACAACTGCTGCTTGTGTAAGGAATCCATGAATACCACTGTACATGAGAATTCCACACCTATTTGTAATCAATACACAAAATCCTATTGAATTTCAGGTACTTGTTTATTCAGCATTGCTTGACTCCGCGGACTCCTTGTTGTTTCAATATTCTAGCAATAGGACTAATCGCCAATACAGTGCCGTTGTAATCTATTCCTTCTGCCAGCAGAGGACGGTATTCGCACAGCCAGTTCAGGATAAGATACGGTCCTCGCAGTTCACAGTACAACTGGCCAAAGCCGTATTCGGAATATGCTCTCGATAACCTCGTTTAGTTTAAGTACGGCCATATTTCATATCAACCCACAGATGCATTGCATAAACACTAGAATTCTGGTTGTACTTAAATTGACCTTATACGTTTTGGATTATGTTTAACCTTCTTCAATTTCTTCAACCATATTTTGAGATGATTACGTTTACAGAAGCAAATATTATTCAGTGCTTTTTCTTCACTCCTTTAATCAAACCCACATTTCTATAAGGAGGGCCATTGTGAAACTCCCCAAAGTGAGCTGAATTAATCTTTCATTCTTCACACCTGCGAAGTCATTCCTTCATTGTGTAATATGAAGGCCTTTCATTATTCACGTATACTACAACATCTGAAAATAATGGGTCTTGAAATAGTTGAATGAAAGAAAATCCTGAATAACTCCTCCAAATGCGTGTTACACTTTCATCAAGTACACACACTTTGAATGTGATGAACTATAAAAAGTTATTTTAACCATACCCAATGGAGCTCAGGAGTGCGATTGCATACACAATCATGTTTTCAGTGTTTGGACATCAGCCGTACATCAGAACAATCATTTCACTAACACAGCTCCGTGTTGAGTGACTTCCCTCCAAGAACACAAAGTCACTTTCCCTTAGCAATTATTGCATGGACTTTGATTATCTGCCTTCTGCATCAAGCCCTGTATTATATACGGTACAAAGCCAAGCTTTGGGATAGTGCTTTGTTTGGATCCTTGTCTTGATCCTTTTGGATCCCAGGCTGCTCATTTGCAAATGAGTTTTGACATTAATTATAGTGACTATAGCAATGAGCTGGCACTGTGGTTCACAGAGCTGGGGTCCTGGGTTCAATTCCTGGGGTGCAGTCTGGATGGAATTGTATGTTCTCCCTTCATTTGTGTGGATTTCTTCCAGGTGCTCCAGTTTCTTCCCACAGTCCAAAGACATACAGTACTAGTAGGTTAAGGTGGAACTACAGTCCCAATTTTGCAGACACAAAATTATTTAATTTCAGTCACAAAATAAAATCATTGACATTATAGAAAAACTTTACAAACTCAAAATTGAGCACAAAATCATGAATTTTGTGAAAGGACTGTAAGTTACGCCATGTTGTAACAAATTCGCATTCAAGTTCCACACAAATTGCGATGTGATGCAGCCCTTCCTGCTCACTAATCACTGTAATGACTAATGCAATGTGATGTAGGAGAGAAAGGGTATAGGTTATGCAGCAAACATTTCACTGCAAAAAACGTTCCATTCCAAGGTTCTTTATGCAGAGTTAACAATGTAGTATTATTTATTGGCAAAAACGTAAAAAAGTTGAGAGTTATATTTCCATTGGATTAAACGAGATGTATTCACAAGCCTGCTCCTTTACAATGTCATAGGGCCACAACAGATTATAGGAAGTTTTGCTGCCTCGTTCTGAATCGCAGAACATGGTAATTCTTTAACCTTGAAATGTAGTCTATTTTGTGATGTAATGATGCAATGTCCCTTTACTGAGAGCCAGCAATCAACGGATGTGTCTGATCGTGAATGGTTTTCCCTGTTGTTTGTTGTATTACTTGGTGTTGCATTTTAAGCTGTGCATGAGGCAGGACCCGGAGGCTGCTGCTTCTGCTGGTGCTTCTGCTGGGATTGAGGAAGAGCTGAGCGCCATGTAAGGCAAAGACACTGCGTTCCACTTTATCAGGTGCCTGGAGTGTAAGAGCTGCAGATAATATTGAGTCACATTAATCCCAACATATTTCAAATATTATGAAAATTAAATAAATTAAATCAAATAACTTTCATTAAAAAAATCAATCACTCTTTACCTTGCTTTTTCAGTTGTTTTTAAGGAAAATTGATGCCGAGAATGTGTGAATACTGCTTTTTGATGGTTCCAAGACCAATGTGACCTGTTCTATTGCCTGCTAATTGTACGTTCCAGGTTGAAAAATTATTTTTAGGAGGTCAAGGTGTATGAATGATAAGAGAAAAACTGAAATAACCACAGCTACGCAAACACCAGTCCACCAAAAAAAAATCATTTAATTAAAATAAGGTAACATTTTTTTTTCATCATCATACGGATGAACTGTGCTAAATGTGTTTCTAAAAAGAAAAAGCAGGACGTGAGTCGTGAGCCAAGATCATGACTCTTTTGCTCTTCTTCACATCAGTTTTCATCTGCGAGGAGGAGGAGGAGGGCGGCTCCTGATGTGCTGACACTTGGGGATGTGCCTCTGTGCCGGCCTGGGGGCAAAGCGCCGGCCGCAGTGAGGGCAGGGCACGTAGTCGGGGTTTGGATTCGCGGGGGGCTGGGGCAGGTTCACAACTTTCCCTCCTTGCGTGATCACCTGCTGCACCTCCCTGGCCTGTTTGATGCTCCGAATGAAATCCTCGTGCTTCTGCCTCCAGTTGTTCTTTCTCAGCTGGGAACAGGAAATGAAACCAATAAAACAGCTTCCAGAAAAAGTCCAGACTAGCACTGCGTACACAGTCTGGTCGCAAACCATTCACAAGGCAAGAAAATATCAATACAGTAATAACGTAGCTTTCTGGGGCCACCTTTCAGTTTATTGGGTAGAGAGTACAATTTACGTAGTTATGGTTTTGTTTCCTGTGAGTGCTATTTGCTTGATATGTAGATTTTTACAACAGAATTCAGAAGTCACTAAGACACATTTATTCTGTCTGGCAAATGTGCCTTTGCGGCAGTTTTTCAGAAGAGTACTTCATAAAACACTTATTTATTGTTTACATTGATTTATAAGCTGAGTCTGACTCTAGGAGAAAAAAAGGGAAGCTTGGAAAGAGTTTAAGGATAGCCCTTACCACGATTGGCGGTTTAACCTTCTTCTTATGGATGTATGTCTCCAGTTCTGTTCCCTTGGCCCTGTGCTTGAAAGAGTCAAAAACCTTCCTCTTTGAATTCTGAAGCTTCTTGCAGATCTTGCTGTGTTTCTCCAGCCTCTCTACAGCAAACTTCCCGTGACACAGTTCACAGGGCACCAGCTGAGGGTTTCCACTCTGGCTATTCTCATATGGAAATTGCTCAGCGGTAGGGCACATCAGACTTGTAGGGGACAAATATCTGTTTTCCACTGACAGAGTTTGTTCATCCAGACATGTGGTGTTATTTCTGAAGTGGCCCTGCGCGGCCTGTGCCACTGACACGTCGCTTTCAGGGAGCCTTGCTTTCTTGAGATACTTTCTCCTTCCACAGGGGACGTCTTCTAGCCCACGGCTGCAAGGGCTCACTTGACGTCTCTCCTGATGGGAAAGCGCAGAGGGAAAGTGCGATTCTGCGCATCCGCCATCTTCCATTGGAGAACCATAATCAAGGTTGTCTCCTCTGATAGGAAGGGCTTTCCTTGGAGTGAAGGCTTTTTGCTTCTCCATTCTGCAGGTCAGAAGAGGCACGGCCTTAGAGCGGTGGTTGGCCCATGGTCCTCTGGGGCAAAGCTCGCTCTGCCTCGCCTCTATTTTCCCTTCCGGCCACCTCTCTGGAGTCTTCCATCTCTCTCGGAACCATCCTCAGCTCCTCCTGAGCTCTGAAGAGCTTCGCCTGCATCATGGCCTCCTTCTGGCGAATCTCGTCCTTCATCATGGCCTCCTTCCGGCGCATCTCATCCTGCAGGCTGGCCTCCCTCCGGCGATGCTCCTCCTTCAGCGCGGCCTCTGCCTCGGCCACTTTTCGTAGCTCCTCTTGCAACTGAAAGTGCTCCTTCCCATTGGCATGAGAAGGGCATTGCCCTGGAGGGGTCGCCACCATGGGGAGGACAGTCCTGTCCTTAGGTTTGCGTACTCTTGAGCCCCTCCTGCCCGGCCTCTCGCAGGGCCTCTCATGACCATCCTGAGGCGGGGTGGGGGCAAACAAGGAATCACTCTGTGCGTCCGGGCGGTCCACAGCCCGAACCTCACCAGGGCCGGAGACTTTCCTGTTACCCATAGGCTTCAGGGGGTAAGACCGATCATACCCCACAATGTTCTTCTCGGGGCCCTGTTGGGCTTGGAAGCGATAGCTGTTCCCCATCTTCTTCTCCGCAGCGTATTTGACATATTGGAAACATTTTCTCATCTTCTGTAGAGCTGCCTCCTGCCGCCGATTGTACATGGCGATCATTTTTTTCTCCTTTTCCTGCATCAGTTTCTCTTGGAAGGTGTCCTTCAGAAGCTGTATCTTGGGAGGCGGGCAGTACGTGGAGATCAGATCCTGTTGCCTTAAGGGCGCGGGTCGATTCGAGTCTGTGTCCTTCGGGGAGGGGGACAGAGCACCAGGCTTAGGACTGGGCTCCATTGGCAAATGAGATATGAGCTTTGTTTCCCAGGTATCTGGAAAAGGCAAAAATGGCAAATAAATGATATCCTGCACAGTCTAGTATGGTCTAATAGAAAAGAATAAAAAAAAACAATTCAGGAAATACACAACTTTTTAATATTAAACCTAATGGTGTTGAATGCTGCATGCTGACTCAGTAGGAGACAGATCCTAAACATAAACATTATAATAAACATTTGTTTCCCAAATAACATTCTCAATGTTCAGAATGCTTAAAGTCATGAGCTTTTTTAAAAATGTTTAACTGAAACTTGGAAATGTGCTATTTCATTTCAAAGCTTGTATTATATCTATGATATAAATGTTTTTTATATAAAATTAACCCATTATGCAACAGGGGTTTGAGCAAAAGTCACTGTGAATAAGGGAATTTATCAATATTAATTAGCCGTTTCACTACATTATAGATAGCTGAAGGATTATGATACAGTATATCGATTTCGCTACAAATTGACAAGCATATTTGATGACACTTACCAAACAAGTTTTAAACAGCGGAGAAATAGTTCACCACGACGATAGCAATGCAATGTTTGACTGCATCTCCCTATGTGATATATCTGTATTTGGGTATATACAGATCACGTAATTCAGGGAGCACTGTTACGTCAGGTCACCAACCATTATTACGACGCTCATAGAGCTCCTTAGGATGTCATGTCATAGAGCTCCTTAGGATGTTTGTATAATCTTTATCCAAATTTTCATATGGCCGCAGTTACGGCGTTAATTTTACAGTTAATGTAACAGGGTGTCATTATATTTTTCTGTCTTTATGGTGGCAGACCACTTAAATAAATCTGAGTAGGCGGTTTCTACAAGTGGGTCAGATAAAATATTAAATATACAGTAAAAGCTCACACCTATTCATACCCTTTATGTACTGTATATCTACAATTACGTATACTACGTATACAGTTATCGTATACTATAATACGATAACTACCATTACAAAATGTCTCCCTTTTGATTTGAAGTGGTTCTTTTAAATAAGTAAATTGCAATCACTTAGCCTACATCTGAGCTCCTAATTCATCGCGACGACGGACTGAGACTCCAGTCGGATTTGTGAGAAGGGGTGTGCCTGATTTAAAACCGATTCATACGTCTTAAACACATGGACATAGATAGCAGTCTGTGTTATATAATTTATCTTTTTATTTTATTTAAATTTAAGTATCACATACACATTTTCAAAGTAACTGTACCCCTTTTAATTATGATCCCCATCGCTCACAGCTCCGAAGGTGAGACGAGGGCTACTTCAGATGGGATTTCCAATATTTCTCTCTTAGCTTGTATACCGGTGGAAAGGAGAGGGGTCTTAAAACGTGTTGATAGTAAGATTGGGATGTATTTGCAGTCTAGATATAGTTTTTTTAATGTTCGGAGCCGCCACAGATTCATTTTCTTACGACTGCTTTTCTGGATGACAATGACAATGCGAACGATGGTGTTAAGGCGAGGCTGTGCCTTAAGGCTCCTCTGCTTACAATATTCAGCGCGTAAATCGCAAACGAGCGCCTTCCCTTACGATGAAAATGCAGAAAATAAGACCACGAGATTTAAACCTACGGCTTACAAATTTATGCGTAAACACTAAAACCGTATCTTTAGCAAAACTGGCGAGACAATGTGTTTTATCATTTAAAAAAGTACTGGAAAATAATTAAAGGTTATCACGATAAACAGAGGTTACTGATCTACTACTGTACGCTGTGACCAAAAATGAGAGTCCCCCGATCCTCGCAGCCTTCATGCTTTGGTCTTGGCCTGGCCGTTTTTTTTAAGATAATGGGGTCAAGTTAAGAAATTATGCAAGTTTCTAATCAAATCCAAGGGCGCCTCGATCTCCTAAACATCTTTAGAAGGCCGACGGACCACACTGCACGGTCCGGGTCCGGGCCCTGACCCGGTTCTGGATAATGCCAGCTTAAAGTGAAAAATTCTACTGTACATATTATGTTTCTTATTATGGTATATATGTATAATATAGCGCGACCGCTTCACGAAGCTAGAAAGAAAGTTATCCGCCATTTTTATTTTACCTGCAATTGAATTTGCCATTAAAATCATTATTAATACCGCAGCTGCTAAATAACTTACCTAAAAGCGTTCAGATACAAAAGCACTTGAGCTGTAATGTTTGTATACTGTTGGCCCGATGACCTACTTCAAGAAGAATTGTTACATAGACCGCCAAGGACTGTCATCACACTTTACGTCATAAAGCGCTTTAAAACTTTAGACAAGTTCAACACCTCATATTTTGTACTGTTTATCATGGTAAAAGCAACTCAAAGCAATTCTAAAAATGATCGAAAGGTAAAAATACAAGCTTATACGAGCTGTCGTTTTAACATTTATAACATATATTTAAACAAAACATATATAATCTATTTTAATAAAATAGAAAAGTGTTCTTAGTCTTCACTTAAAAGCTGTTAGAAGCTGCCTTTCTGACAAGAGAGTTCTGTGAGTTCCACAGTCTCAGTGCATTAAAGTCAAAACCAGTTGCTTTTTATTTCCTCTTTTACGACAGAGCAAGGAGGGTGTCCACAGACCACTGTGCACCTGCAGACTGATATGGGGGGTAAAAAGTCTAGAAGTTAGTAAATAAGATTTTAACATATGTTCTAAAACACACCGGACACCTGTACAGTGATGCCAACACAGTGATCTGAGCTCCTTCTTTGAGTTAAATCCTAGCATCTGCATTTTTTACAAGTTGTTGCTATGGCAGAGCATGACCAGAGCATAACAGAAACCACCCATTTTCTAACCGCTTCATCCAATTCAGGGTCAGGGGGTCAGGGGGTCGCGGGGCACGGGGGAGCCAGAGCCTCAGAAAGTAATAAGCAGGAGATACCTGGGACTGGATGGTAGTCCAATGCAGGGAAGACACAGACACTCACCAATTATCCCAGAAGCCAATTAACCTACCAGTAGTTCTTTGAACTGTGGGAGGAAGCCGGAGCACCCAAAGCAAACTTATGCAAACATGGGGAGAACATACAAGCTCCATACAGATAGCACCCCAGGTCCAGAAGTGTACCCAGGGCCTCAGCACTGTGAGCTAGCAATGCTAAACGCTGGGCTACTGTGCATGCTAATTTCTAGGCATCAGGTGATCAATCAGGTAGTGTTTCTCAGATAAAAGGACACCAGTTATTTAGTATGAGATTCAAATTGACCTCAGAACAAAATATAACTTATGTTATATAACTTATATAGAACTTACTACAGCATAACTGTCTTATTTGGCTCTTGTAGAAAATATTAACAGCATGCCTATTAAACATACAGTATCTAGCAATCAGCAATCAAAATAAAAACATTTCCAAACATGGGAACTGCCCAGTTAATGAAGCATTTCAAAGACATTAATCTATTCAATAATTACAGTTTTAAGTAGATAACAGATTTATATTCAGATTACGAAAGCATCATAACAACTGCTGCTTGTGTAAGGAATCCATGAATACCACTGTACATGAGAATTCCACACCTATTTGTAATCAATACACAAAATCCTATTGAATTTCAGGTACTTGTTTATTCAGCATTGCTTGACTCCGCGGACTCCTTGTTGTTTCAATATTCTAGCAATAGGACTAATCGCCAATACAGTGCCGTTGTAATCTATTCCTTCTGCCAGCAGAGGACGGTATTCGCACAGCCAGTTCAGGATAAGATACGGTCCTCGCAGTTCACAGTACAACTGGCCAAAGCCGTATTCGGAATATGCTCTCGATAACCTCGTTTAGTTTAAGTACGGCCATATTTCATATCAACCCACAGATGCATTGCATAAACACTAGAATTCTGGTTGTACTTAAATTGACCTTATACGTTTTGGATTATGTTTAACCTTCTTCAATTTCTTCAACCATATTTTGAGATGATTACGTTTACAGAAGCAAATATTATTCAGTGCTTTTTCTTCACTCCTTTAATCAAACCCACATTTCTATAAGGAGGGCCATTGTGAAACTCCCCAAAGTGAGCTGAATTAATCTTTTATTCTTCACACCTGCGAAGTCATTCCTTCATTGTGTAATATGAAGGCCTTTCATTATTCACGTATACTACAACATCTGAAAATAATGGGTCTTGAAATAGTTGAATGAAAGAAAATCCTGAATAACTCCTCCAAATGCGTGTTACACTTTCATCAAGTACACACACTTTGAATGTGATGAACTATAAAAAGTTATTTTAACCATACCCAATGGAGCTCAGGAGTGCGATTGCATACACAATCATGTTTTCAGTGTTTGGACATCAGCCGTACATCAGAACAATCATTTCACTAACACAGCTCCGTGTTGAGTGACTTCCCTCCAAGAACACAAAGTCACTTTCCCTTAGCAATTATTGCATGGACTTTGATTATCTGCCTTCTGCATCAAGCCCTGTATTATATACGGTACAAAGCCAAGCTTTGGGATAGTGCTTTGTTTGGATCCTTGTCTTGATCCTTTTGGATCCCAGGCTGCTCATTTGCAAATGAGTTTTGACATTAATTATAGTGACTATAGCAATGAGGTGGCACTGTGGTTCACAGATCTGGGGTCCTGGGTTCAATTCCTGGGGTGCAGTCTGGCTGGAATTGGATGTTCTCCCTTCATTTGTGTGGATTTCTTCCAGGTGCTCCAGTTTCTTCCCACAGTCCAAAGACATACAGTACTAGTAGGTTAAGGTGGAACTACAGTCCCAATTTTGCAGACACAAAAGTATTTAATTTCAGTCACAAAATAAAATCATTGACATTATAGAAAAACTTTACAAACTCAAAATTGAGCACAAAATCATGAATTTTGTGAAAGGACTGTAAGTTACGCCATGTTGTAACAAATTCGCATTCAAGTTCCACACAAATTGCGATGTGATGCAGCCCTTCCTGCTCACTAATCACTGTAATGACTAATGCAATGTGATGTAGGAGAGAAAGGGTATAGGTTATGCAGCAAACATTTCACTGCAAAAAACGTTCCATTCCAAGGTTCTTTATGCAGAGTTAACAATGTAATATTATTTATTGGCAAAAACGTAAAAAAGTTGAGAGCAATATTTCCATTGGATTAAACGAGATGTATTCACAAGCCTGCTCCTTTACAATGTCACAGGGCCACAACAGATTATAGGAAGTTTTGCTGCCTCGTTCTGAATCGCAGAACATGGTAATTCTTTAACCTTGAAATGTAGTCTATTTTGTGATGTAATGATGCAATGTCCCTTTACTGAGAGCCAGCAATCAACGGATGTGTCTGATCGTGAATGGTTTTCCCTGTTGTTTGTTGTATTACTTGGTGTTGCATTTTAAGCTGTGCATGAGGCAGGACCCGGAGGCTGCTGCTTCTGCTGGTGCTTCTGCTGGGATTGAGGAAGAGCTGAGCGCCATGTAAGGCAAAGACACTGCGTTCCACTTTATCAGGTGCCTGGAGTGTAAGAGCTGCAGATAATATTGAGTCACATTAATCCCAACATATTTCAAATATTATGAAAATTAAATAAATTAAATCAAATAACTTTCATTTAAAAAATCAATCACTCTTTACCTTGCTTTTTCAGTTGTTTTTAAGGAAAATTGATGCCGAGAATGTGTGAATACTGCTTTTTGATGGTTCCAAGACCAATGTGACCTGTTCTATTGCCTGCTAATTGTACGTTCCAGGTTGAAAAATTATTTTTAGGAGGTCAAGGTGTATGAATGATAAGAGAAAAACTGAAATAACCACAGCTACGCAAACACCAGTCCACCAAAAAAAAATCATTTAATTAAAATAAGGTAACATTTTTTTTTCATCATCATACGGATGAACTGTGCTAAATGTGTTTCTAAAAAGAAAAAGCAGGACGTGAGACGTGAGCCAAGATCATGACTCTTTTGCTCTTCTTCACATCAGTTTTCATCTGCGAGGAGGAGGAGGGCGGCTCCTGATGTGCTGACACTTGGGGATGTGCCTCTGTGCCGGCCTGGGGGCAAAGCGCCGGCCGCAGTGAGGGCAGGGCACGTAGTCGGGGTTTGGATTCGCGGGGGGCTGGGGCAGGTTCACAACTTTCCCTCCTTGCGTGATCACCTGCTGCACCTCCCTGGCCTGTTTGATGCTCCGAATGAAATCCTCGTGCTTCTGCCTCCAGTTGTTCTTTCTCAGCTGGGAACAGGAAATGAAACCAATAAAACAGCTTCCAGAAAAAGTCCAGACCAGCACTGCGTACACAGTCTGGTCGCAAACCATTCACAAGGCAAGAAAATATCAATACAGTAATAACGTAGCTTTCTGGGGCCACCTTTCAGGTCATTGGGTAGAGAGTACAATTTACGTAGTTATGGTTTTGTTTCCTGTGAGTGCTATTTGCTTGATATGTAGATTTTTACAACAGAATTCAGAAGTCACTAAGACACATTTATTCTGTCTGGCAAATGTGCCTTTGCGGCAGTTTTTCAGAAGAGTACTTCATAAAACACTTATTTATTGTTTACATTGATTTATAAGCTGAGTCTGACTCTAGGAGAAAAAAAGGGAAGCTTGGAAAGAGTTTAAGGATAGCCCTTACCACGATTGGCGGTTTAACCTTCTTCTTATGGATGTATGTCTCCAGTTCTGTTCCCTTGGCCCTGTGCTTGAAAGAGTCAAAAACCTTCCTCTTTGAATTCTGAAGCTTCTTGCAGATCTTGCTGTGTTTCTCCAGCCTCTCTACAGCAAACTTCCCGTGACACAGTTCACAGGGCACCAGCTGAGGGTTTCCACTCTGGCTATTCTCATATGGAAATTGCTCAGCGGTAGGGCACATCAGACTTGTAGGGGACAAATATCTGTTTTCCACTGACAGAGTTTGTTCATCCAGACATGTGGTGTTATTTCTGAAGTGGCCCTGCGCGGCCTGTGCCGCTGACACGTCGCTTTCAGGGAGCCTTGCTTTCTTGAGATACTTTCTCCTTCCACAGGGGACGTCTTCTAGCCCACGGCTGCAAGGGCTCACTTGACGTCTCTCCTGATGGGAAAGCGCAGAGGGAAAGTGCGATTCTGCGCATCCGCCATCTTCCATTGGAGAACCATAATCAAGGTTGTCTCCTCTGATAGGAAGGGCTTTCCTTGGAGTGAAGGCTTTTTGCTTCTCCATTCTGCAGGTCAGAAGAGGCACGGCCTTAGAGCGGTGGTTGGCCCATGGTCCTCTGGGGCAAAGCTCGCTCTGCCTCGCCTCTATTTTCCCTTCCGGCCACCTCTCTGGAGTCTTCCATCTCTCTCGGAACCATCCTCAGCTCCTCCTGAGCTCTGAAGAGCTTCGCCTGCATCATGGCCTCCTTCTGGCGAATCTCGTCCTTCATCATGGCCTCCTTCCGGCGCATCTCATCCTGCAGGCTGGCCTCCCTCCGGCGATGCTCCTCCTTCAGCGCGGCCTCTGCCTCGGCCACTTTTCGTAGCTCCTCTTGCAACTGAAAGTGCTCCTTCCCATTGGCATGAGAAGGGCATTGCCCTGGAGGGGTCGCCACCATGGGGAGGACAGTCCTGTCCTTAGGTATGCGTACTCTTGAGCCCCTCCTGCCCGGCCTCTCGCAGGGCCTCTCATGACCATCCTGAGGCGGGGTGGGGGCAAACAAGGAATCACTCTGTGCGTCCGGGCGGTCCACAGCCCGAACCTCACCAGGGCCGGAGACTTTCCTGTTACCCATAGGCTTCAGGGGGTAAGACCGATCATACCCCACAATGTTCTTCTCGGGGCCCTGTTGGGCTTGGAAGCGATAGCTGTTCCCCATCTTCTTCTCCGCAGCGTATTTGACATATTGGAAACATTTTCTCATCTTCTGTAGAGCTGCCTCCTGCCGCCGATTGTACATGGCGATCATTTTTTTCTCCTTTTCCTGCATCAGTTTCTCTTGGAAGGTGTCCTTCAGAAGCTGTATCTTGGGAGGCGGGCAGTACGTGGAGATCAGATCCTGTTGCCTTAAGGGCGCGGGTCGATTCGAGTCTGTGTCCTTCGGGGAGGGGGACAGAGCACCAGGCTTAGGACTGGGCTCCATTGGCAAATGAGATATGAGCTTTGTTTCCCAGGTATCTGGAAAAGGCAAAAATGGCAAATAAATGATATCCTGCACAGTCTAGTATGGTCTAATAGAAAAGAATAAAAAAAAACAATTCAGGAAATACACAACTTTTTAATATTAAACCTAATGGTGTTGAATGCTGCATGCTGACTCAGTAGGAGACAGATCCTAAACATAAACATTATAATAAACATTTGTTTCCCAAATAACATTCTCAATGTTCAGAATGCTTAAAGTCATGAGCTTTTTTAAAAATGTTTAACTGAAACCTGGAAATGTGCTATTTCATTTCAAAGCTTGTATTATATCTATGATATAAATGTTTTTTTATATAAAATTAACCCATTATGCAACAGGGGTTTGAGCAAAAGTCACTGTGAATAAGGGAATTTATCAATATTAATTAGCCGTTTCACTACATTATAGATAGCTGAAGGATTATGATACAGTATATCGATTTCGCTACAAATTGACAAGCATATTTGATGACACTTACCAAACAAGTTTTAAACAGCGGAGAAATAGTTCACCACGACGATAGCAATGCAATGTTTGACTGCATCTCCCTATGTGATATATCTGTATTTGGGTATATACAGATCACGTAATTCAGGGAGCACTGTTACGTCAGGTCACCAACCATTATTACGACGCTCATATGTCATAGAGCTCCTTAGGATGTTTGTATAATCTTTATCCAAATTTTCATATGGCCGCAGTTACGGCGTTTATTTTACAGTTAATGTAACAGGGTGTCATTATATTTTTCTGTCTTTATGGTGGCAGACCACTTAAATAAATCTGAGTAGGCGGTTTCTACAAGTGGGTCAGATAAAATATTAAATATACAGTAAAAGCTCACACCTATTCATACCCTTTATGTACTGTATATCTACAATTACGTATACTACGTATACAGTTATCGTATACTATAATACGATAACTACCATTACAAAATGTCTCCCTTTTGATTTGAAGTGGTTCTTTTAAATAAGTAAATTGCAATCACTTAGCCTACATCTGAGCTCCTAATTCATCGCGACGACGGACTGAGACTCCAGTCGGATTTGTGAGAAGGGGTGTGCCTGATTTAAAACCGATTCATACGTCTTAAACACATGGACATAGATAGCAGTCTGTGTTATATAATTTATCTTTTTATTTTATTTAAATTTAAGTATCACATACACATTTTCAAAGTAACTGTACCCCTTTTAATTATGATCCCCATCGCTCACAGCTCCGAAGGTGAGACGAGGGCTACTTCAGATGGGATTTCCAATATTTCTCTCTTAGCTTGTATACCGGTGGAAAGGAGAGGGGTCTTAAAACGTGTTGATAGTAAGATTGGGATGTATTTGCAGTCTAGATATAGTTTTTTTAATGTTCGGAGCCGCCACAGATTCATTTTCTTACGACTGCTTTTCTGGATGACAATGACAATGCGAACGATGGTGTTAAGGCGAGGCTGTGCCTTAAGGCTCCTCTGCTTACAATATTCAGCGCGTAAATCGCAAACGAGCGCCTTCCCTTACGATGAAAATGCAGAAAATAAGACCACGAGATTTAAACCTACGGCTTACAAATTTATGCGTAAACACTAAAACCGTATCTTTAGCAAAACTGGCGAGACAATGTGTTTTATCATTTAAAAAAGTACTGGAAAATAATTAAAGGTTATCACGATAAACAGAGGTTACTGATCTACTACTGTACGCTGTGACCAAAAATGAGAGTCCCCCGATCCTCGCAGCCTTCATGCTTTGGTCTTGGCCTGGCCGTTTTTTTTAAGATAATGGGGTCAAGTTAAGAAATTATGCAAGTTTCTAATCAAATCCAAGGGCGCCTCGATCTCCTAAACATCTTTAGAAGGCCGACGGACCACACTGCACGGTCCGGGTCCGGGCCCTGACCCGGTTCTGGATAATGCCAGCTTAAAGTGAAAAATTCTACTGTACATATTATGTTTCTTATTATGGTATATATGTATAATATAGCGCGACCGCTTCACGAAGCTAGAAAGAAAGTTATCCGCCATTTTTATTTTACCTGCAATTGAATTTGCCATTAAAATCATTATTAATACCGCAGCTGCTAAATAACTTACCTAAAAGCGTTCAGATACAAAAGCACTTGAGCTGTAATGTTTGTATACTGTTGGCCCGATGACCTACTTCAAGAAGAATTGTTACATAGACCGCCAAGGACTGTCATCACACTTTACGTCATAAAGCGCTTTAAAACTTTAGACAAGTTCAACACCTCATATTTTGTACTGTTTATCATGGTAAAAGCAACTCAAAGCAATTCTAAAAATGATCGAAAGGTAAAAATACAAGCTTATACGAGCTGTCGTTTTAACATTTATAACATATATTTAAACAAAACATATATAATCTATTTTAATAAAATAGAAAAGTGTTCTTAGTCTTCACTTAAAAGCTGTTAGAAGCTGCCTTTCTGACAAGAGAGTTCTGTGAGTTCCACAGTCTCAGTGCATTAAAGTCAAAACCAGTTGCTTTTTATTTCCTGTTTTACGACAGAGCAAGGAGGGTGTCCACAGACCACTGTGCACCTGCAGACTGATATGGGGGGTAAAAAGTCTAGAAGTTAGTAAATAAGATTTTAACACATGTTCTAAAACACACCGGACACCTGTACAGTGATGCCAACACAGTGATCTGAGCTCCTTTTTTGAGTTAAATCCTAGCATCTGCATTTTTTACAAGTTGTTGCTATGGCAGAGCATGACCAGAGCATAACAGAAACCACCCATTTTCTAACCGCTTCATCCAATTCAGGGTCAGGGGGTCAGGGGGTCGCGGGGCACGGGGGAGCCAGAGCCTCAGAAAGTAATAAGCAGGAGATACCTGGGACTGGATGGTAGTCCAATGCAGGGAAGACACAGACACTCACCAATTATCCCAGAAGCCAATTAACCTACCAGTAGTTCTTTGAACTGTGGGAGGAAGCCGGAGCACCCAAAGCAAACTCATGCAAACATGGGGAGAACATACAAGCTCCATACAGATAGCACCCCAGGTCCAGAAGTGTACCCAGGGCCTCAGCACTGTGAGCTAGCAATGCTAAACGCTGGGCTACTGTGCATACTAATTTCTAGGCATCAGGTGATCAATCAGGTAGTGTTTCTCAGATAAAAGGACACCAGTTATTTAGTATGAGATTCAAATTGACCTCAGAACAAAATATAACTTATGTTATATAACTTATATAGAACTTACTACAGCATAACTGTCTTATTTGGCTCTTGTAGAAAATATTAACAGCATGCCTATTAAACATACAGTATCTAGCAATCAGCAATCAAAATAAAAACATTTCCAAACATGGAAACTGCCCAGTTAATGAAGCATTTCAAAGACATTAATCTATTCAATAATTACAGTTTTAAGTAGATTTATATTCAGATTACGAAAGCATCATAACAACTGCTGCTTGTGTAAGGAATCCATGAATACCACTGTACATGAGAATTCCACACCTATTTGTAATCAATACACAAAATCCTATTGAATTTCAGGTACTTGTTTATTCAGCATTGCTTGACTCCGCGGACTCCTTGTTGTTTCAATATTCTAGCAATAGGACTAATCGCCAATACAGTGCCGTTGTAATCTATTCCTTCTGCCAGCAGAGGACGGTATTCGCACAGCCAGTTCAGGATAAGATACGGTCCTCGCAGTTCACAGTACAACTGGCCAAAGCCGTATTCGGAATATGCTCTCGATAACCTCGTTTAGTTTAAGTACGGCCATATTTCATATCAACCCACAGATGCATTGCATAAACACTAGAATTCTGGTTGTACTTAAATTGACCTTATACGTTTTGGATTATGTTTAACCTTCTTCAATTTCTTCAACCATATTTTGAGATGATTACGTTTACAGAAGCAAATATTATTCAGTGCTTTTTCTTCACTCCTTTAATCAAACCCACATTTCTATAAGGAGGGCCATTGTGAAACTCCCCAAAGTGAGCTGAATTAATCTTTTATTCTTCACACCTGCGAAGTCATTCCTTCATTGTGTAATATGAAGGCCTTTCATTATTCACGTATACTACAACATCTGAAAATAATGGGTCTTGAAATAGTTGAATGAAAGAAAATCCTGAATAACTCCTCCAAATGCGTGTTACACTTTCATCAAGTACACACACTTTGAATGTGATGAACTATAAAAAGTTATTTTAACCATACCCAATGGAGCTCAGGAGTGCGATTGCATACACAATCATGTTTTCAGTGTTTGGACATCAGCCGTACATCAGAACAATCATTTCACTAACACAGCTCCGTGTTGAGTGACTTCCCTCCAAGAACACAAAGTCACTTTCCCTTAGCAATTATTGCATGGACTTTGATTATCTGCCTTCTGCATCAAGCCCTGTATTATATACGGTACAAAGCCAAGCTTTGGGATAGTGCTTTGTTTGGATCCTTGTCTTGATCCTTTTGGATCCCAGGCTGCTCATTTGCAAATGAGTTTTGACATTAATTATAGTGACTATAGCAATGAGGTGGCACTGTGGTTCACAGATCTGGGGTCCTGGGTTCAATTCCTGGGGTGCAGTCTGGCTGGAATTGGATGTTCTCCCTTCATTTGTGTGGATTTCTTCCAGGTGCTCCAGTTTCTTCCCACAGTCCAAAGACATACAGTACTAGTAGGTTAATAATAATAATAATAATAATAAACTTTATTTTATATAGCGCCTTTAAAGGTGGCTTCTCAAAGCGCTTTACAGGATGACAATAACAATAAATAAGAAGACTAAACAATAAATAAGAAAATTTCACAAGACAGGACACAATTATAATTACAACAATACAACAATAAAGATAGAGGAGACCGTGGAAGATGGTATTAAGAAGAGCAGAGGGGTGAAGAATGGAACCAGTTAAGTAAAGGCTTTTCTGAAGAAGAATGTTTTGAGTCTGGATTTGAAGGAGTTTAGAGAAGGTGACTCTCTAATATCCTTGGGCAAAGAGTTCCAGAGCTTGGGGGCATAGCAGGAGAAGGCCCTGTCGCCCATACAATGTAGACGGGCTTGGGGGACAGTAAGGAGGGCAGAATTTGAAGAGCGGAGGTTGCGAGGTGGGGAGTAGGGCGATAAAAGTTCAGACAGGTATTGAGGTGCCAAGCCATGTAAAGCCTTGTAGGTGAGCATGAGGATTTTAAAGTCTACGCGGAAAGTCTACGGTTAAGGTGGAACTACAGTCCCAATTTTGCAGACACAAAAGTATTTAATTTCAGTCACAAAATAAAATCATTGACATTATAGAAAAACTTTACAAACTCAAAATTGAGCACAAAATCATGAATTTTGTGAAAGGACTGTAAGTTACGCCATGTTGTAACAAATTCGCATTCAAGTTCCACACAAATTGCGATGTGATGCAGCCCTTCCTGCTCACTAATCACTGTAATGACTAATGCAATGTGATGTAGGAGAGAAAGGGTATAGGTTATGCAGCAAACATTTCACTGCAAAAAACGTTCCATTCCAAGGTTCTTTATGCAGAGTTAACAATGTAGTATTATTTATTGGCAAAAACGTAAAAAAGTTGAGAGCAATATTTCCATTGGATTAAACGAGATGTATTCACAAGCCTGCTCCTTTACAATGTCACAGGGCCACAACAGATTATAGGAAGTTTTGCTGCCTCGTTCTGAATCGCAGAACATGGTAATTCTTTAACCTTGAAATGTAGTCTATTTTGTGATGTAATGATGCAATGTCCCTTTACTGAGAGCCAGCAATCAACGGATGTGTCTGATCGTGAATGGTTTTCCCTGTTGTTTGTTGTATTACTTGGTGTTGCATTTTAAGCTGTGCATGAGGCAGGACCCGGAGGCTGCTGCTTCTGCTGGTGCTTCTGCTGGGATTGAGGAAGAGCTGAGCGCCATGTAAGGCAAAGACACTGCGTTCCACTTTATCAGGTGCCTGGAGTGTAAGAGCTGCAGATAATATTGAGTCACATTAATCCCAACATATTTCAAATATTATGAAAATTAAATAAATTAAATCAAATAACTTTCATTAAAAAAATCAATCACTCTTTACCTTGCTTTTTCAGTTGTTTTTAAGGAAAATTGATGCCGAGAATGTGTGAATACTGCTTTTTGATGGTTCCAAGACCAATGTGACCTGTTCTATTGCCTGCTAATTGTACGTTCCAGGTTGAAAAATTATTTTTAGGAGGTCAAGGTGTATGAATGATAAGAGAAAAACTGAAATAACCACAGCTACGCAAACACCAGTCCACCAAAAAAAAATCATTTAATTAAAATAAGGTAACATTTTTTTTTCATCATCATACGGATGAACTGTGCTAAATGTGTTTCTAAAAAGAAAAAGCAGGACGTGAGACGTGAGCCAAGATCATGACTCTTTTGCTCTTCTTCACATCAGTTTTCATCTGCGAGGAGGAGGAGGAGGGCGGCTCCTGATGTGCTGACACTTGGGGATGTGCCTCTGTGCCGGCCTGGGGGCAAAGCGCCGGCCGCAGTGAGGGCAGGGCACGCAGTCGGGGTTTGGATTCGCGGGGGGCTGGGGCAGGTTCACAACTTTCCCTCCTTGCGTGATCACCTGCTGCACCTCCCTGGCCTGTTTGATGCTCCGAATGAAATCCTCGTGCTTCTGCCTCCAGTTGTTCTTTCTCAGCTGGGAACAGGAAATGAAACCAATAAAACAGCTTCCAGAAAAAGTCCAGACCAGCACTGCGTACACAGTCTGGTCGCAAACCATTCACAAGGCAAGAAAATATCAATACAGTAATAACGTAGCTTTCTGGGGCCACCTTTCAGGTCATTGGGTAGAGAGTACAATTTACGTAGTTATGGTTTTGTTTCCTGTGAGTGCTATTTGCTTGATATGTAGATTTTTACAACAGAATTCAGAAGTCACTAAGACACATTTATTCTGTCTGGCAAATGTGCCTTTGCGGCAGTTTTTCAGAAGAGTACTTCATAAAACACTTATTTATTGTCTACATTGATTTATAAGCTGAGTCTGACTCTAGGAAAAAAAAAGGGAAGCTTGGAAAGAGTTTAAGGATAGCCCTTACCACGATTGGCGGTTTAACCTTCTTCTTATGGATGTATGTCTCCAGTTCTGTTCCCTTGGCCCTGTGCTTGAAAGAGTCAAAAACCTTCCTCTTTGAATTCTGAAGCTTCTTGCAGATCTTGCTGTGTTTCTCCAGCCTCTCTACAGCAAACTTCCCGTGACACAGTTCACAGGGCACCAGCTGAGGGTTTCCACTCTGGCTATTCTCATATGGAAATTGCTCAGCGATAGGGCAGATCAGACTTGTAGGGGACAAATATCTGTTTTCCACTGACAGAGTTTGTTCATCCAGACATGTGGTGTTATTTCTGAAGTGGCCCTGCGCGGCCTGTGCCGCTGACACGTCGCTTTCAGGGAGCCTTGCTTTCTTGAGATACTTTCTCCTTCCACAGGGGACGTCTTCTAGCCCACGGCTGCAAGGGCTCACTTGACGTCTCTCCTGATGGGAAAGCGCAGAGGGAAAGTGCGATTCTGCGCATCCGCCATCTTCCATTGGAGAACCATAATCAAGGTTGTCTCCTCTGATAGGAAGGGCTTTCCTTGGAGTGAAGGCTTTTTGCTTCTCCATTCTGCAGGTCAGAAGAGGCACGGCCTTAGAGCGGTGGTTGGCCCATGGTCCTCTGGGGCAAAGCTCACTCTGCCTCGCCTCTATTTTCCCTTCCGGCCACCTCTCTGGAGTCTTCCATCTCTCTCGGAACCATCCTCAGCTCCTCCTGAGCTCTGAAGAGCTTCGCCTGCATCATGGCCTCCTTCTGGCGAATCTCGTCCTTCATCATGGCCTCCTTCCGGCGCATCTCATCCTGCAGGCTGGCCTCCCTCCGGCGATGCTCCTCCTTCAGCGCGGCCTCTGCCTCGGCCACTTTTCGTAGCTCCTCTTGCAACTGAAAGTGCTCCTTCCCATTGGCATGAGAAGGGCATTGCCCTGGAGGGGTCGCCACCATGGGGAGGACAGTCCTGTCCTTAGGTTTGCGTACTCTTGAGCCCCTCCTGCCCGGCCTCTCGCAGGGCCTCTCATGACCATCCTGAGGCGGGGTGGGGGCAAACAAGGAATCACTCTGTGCGTCCGGGCGGTCCACAGCCCGAACCTCACCAGGGCCGGAGACTTTCCTGTTACCCATAGGCTTCAGGGGGTAAGACCGATCATACCCCACAATGTTCTTCTCGGGGCCCTGTTGGGCTTGGAAGCGATAGCTGTTCCCCATCTTCTTCTCCGCAGCGTATTTGACATATTGGAAACATTTTCTCATCTTCTGTAGAGCTGCCACCTGCCGCCGATTGTACATGGCGATCATTTTTTTCTCCTTTTCCTGCATCAGTTTCTCTTGGAAGGTGTCCTTCAAAAGCTGTATCTTGGTTGGCGGGCAGTACGTGGAGATCAGATCCTGTTGCCTTAAGGGCGCGGGTCGATTCGAGTCTGTGTCCTTCGGGGAGGGGGACAGAGCACCAGGCTTAGGACTGGGCTCCATTGGCAAATGAGATATGAGCTTTGTTTCCCAGGTATCTGGAAAAGGCAAAAATGGCAAATAAATGATATCCTGCACAGTCTAGTATGGTCTAATAGAAAAGAATAAAAAAAAACAATTCAGGAAATACACAACTTTTTAATATTAAACCTAATGGTGTTGAATGCTGCATGCTGACTCAGTAGGAGACAGATCCTAAACATAAACATTATAATAAACATTTGTTTCCCAAATAACATTCTCAATGTTCAGAATGCTTAAAGTCATGAGCTTTTTTAAAAATGTTTAACTGAAACTTGGAAATGTGCTATTTCATTTCAAAGCTTGTATTATATCTATGATATAAATGTTTTTTTATATAAAATTAACCCATTATGCAACAGGGGTTTGAGCAAAAGTCACTGTGAATAAGGGAATTTATCAATATTAATTAGCCGTTTCACTACATTATAGATAGCTGAAGGATTATGATACAGTATATCGATTTCGCTACAAATTGACAAGCATATTTGATGACACTTACCAAACAAGTTTTAAACAGCGGAGAAATAGTTCACCACGACGATAGCAATGCAATGTTTGACTGCATCTCCCTATGTGATATATCTGTATTTGGGTATATACAGATCACGTAATTCAGGGAGCACTGTTACGTCAGGTCACCAACCATTATTACGACGCTCATATGTCATAGAGCTCCTTAGGATGTTTGTATAATCTTTATCCAAATTTTCATATGGCCGCAGTTACGGCGTTTATTTTACAGTTAATGTAACAGGGTGTCATTATATTTTTCTGTCTTTATGGTGGCAGACCACTTAAATAAATCTGAGTAGGCGGTTTCTACAAGTGGGTCAGATAAAATATTAAATATACAGTAAAAGCTCACACCTATTCATACCCTTTATGTACTGTATATCTACAATTACGTATACTACGTATACAGTTATCGTATACTATAATACGATAACTACCATTACAAAATGTCTCCCTTTTGATTTGAAGTGGTTCTTTTAAATAAGTAAATTGCAATCACTTAGCCTACATCTGAGCTCCTAATTCATCGCGACGACGGACTGAGACTCCAGTTGGATTTGTGAGAAGGGGTGTGCCTGTTTTAAAACCGATTCATACGTCTTAAACACATGGACATAGATAGCAGTCTGTGTTATATAATTTATCTTTTTATTTTATTTAAATTTAAGTATCACATACACATTTTCAAAGTAACTGTACCCCTTTTAATTATGATCCCCATCGCTCACAGCTCCGAAGGTGAGACGAGGGCTACTTCAGATGGGATTTCCAATATTTCTCTCTTAGCTTGTATACCGGTGGAAAGGAGAGGGGTCTTAAAACGTGTTGATAGTAAGATTGGGATGTATTTGCAGTCTAGATATAGTTTTTTTAATGTTCGGAGCCGCCACAGATTCATTTTCTTACGACTGCTTTTCTGGATGACAATGACAATGCAAACGATGGTGTTAAGGCGAGGCTGTGCCTTAAGGCTCCTCTGCTTATAATATTCAGCGCGTAAATCGCAAACGAGCGCCTTCCCTTACGATGAAAATGCAGAAAATAAGACCACGAGATTTAAACCTACGGCTTACAAATTTATGCGTAAACACTAAAACCGTATCTTTAGCAAAACTGGCGAGACAATGTGTTTTATCATTTAAAAAAGTACTGGAAAATAATTAAAGGTTATCACGATAAACAGAGGTTACTGATCTACTACTGTACGCTGTGACCAAAAATGAGAGTCCCCCGATCCTCGCAGCCTTCATGCTTTGGTCTTGGCCTGGCCGTTTTTTTTAAGATAATGGGGTCAAGTTAAGAAATTATGCAAGTTTCTAATCAAATCCAAGGGCGCCCCGATCTCCTAAACATCTTTAGAAGGCCGACGGACCACACTGCACGGTCCGGGTCCGGGCCCTGACCCGGTTCTGGATAATGCCAGCTTAAAGTGAAAAATTCTACTGTACATATTATGTTTCTTATTATGGTATATATGTATAATGTGGCGCGACCGCTTCACGAAGCTAGAAAGAAAGTTATCCGCCATTTTTATTTTACCTGCAATTGAATTTGCCATTAAAATCACGATTAATACCGCAGCTGCTAAATTACTTACCTAAAAGCGTTCAGATACAAAAGCACTTGAGCTGTAATGTTTATATACTGTTGGCCCGATGACCTACTTCAAGAAGAATTGTTACATAGACCGCCAAGGACTGTCATCACACTTTACGTCATAAAGCGCTTTAAAACTTTTGACAAGTTCAACACCTCATATTTTGTACTGTTTATCATGGTAAAAGCAACTCAAAGCAATTCTAAAAATGATCGAAAGGTAAAAATACAAGCTTATACGAGCTGTCGTTTTAACATTTATAACATATATTTAAACAAAACATATATAATCTATTTTAATAAAATAGAAAAGTGTTCTTAGTCTTCACTTAAAAGCTGTTAGAAGCTGCCTTTCTGACAAGAGAGTTCTGTGAGTTCCACAGTCTCAGTGCATTAAAGTCAAAACCAGTTGCTTTCTATTTCCTGTTTTACGACAGAGCAAGGAGGGTGTCCACAGACCACTGTGCACCTGCAGACTGATATGGGGGGTAAAAAGTCTAGAAGTTAGTAAATAAGATTTTAACATATGTTCTAAAACACACCAGACACCTGTACAGTGATGCCAACACAGTGATCTGAGCTCCTTCTTTGAGTTAAATCCTAGCATCTGCATTTTTTACAAGTTGTTGCTATGGCAGAGCATGACCAGAGCATAACAGAAACCACCCATTTTCTAACCGCTTCATCCAATTCAGGGTCAGGTGGTCAGGGGGTCGGGGGGTCACGGGGGAGCCAGAGCCTCAGAAAGTAATAAGCAGGAGATACCTGGGACTGGATGGTAGTCCAATGCAGGGAAGACACAGACACTCACCAATTATCCCAGAAGCCAATTAACCTACCAGTAGTTCTTTGAACTGTGGGAGGAAGCCGGAGCACCCAAAGCAAACTCATGCAAACATGGGGAGAACATACAAGCTCCATACAGATAGCACCCCAGGTCCAGAAGTGTACCCAGGGCCTCAGCACTGTGAGCTAGCAATGCTAAACACTGGGCTACTGTGCATGCTAATTTCTAGGCATCAGGTGATCAATCAGGTAGTGTTTCTCAGATAAAAGGACACCAGTTATTTAGTATGAGATTCAAATTGACCTCAGAACAAAATATAACTTATGTTATATAACTTATATAGAACTTACTACAGCATAACTGTCTTATTTGGCTCTTGTAGAAAATATTAACAGCATGCCTATTAAACATACAGTATCTAGCAATCAGCAATCAAAATAAAAACATTTCCAAACATGGAAACTGCCCAGTTAATGAAGCATTTCAAAGACATTAATCTATTCAATAATTACAGTTTCAAGTAGATAACAGATTTATATTCAGATTACGAAAGTATCATAACAACGGCTGCTTGTGTAAGGAATCCATGAATACCACTGTACATGAGAATTTCACACCTATTTGTAATCAATACACAAAATCCTATTGAATTTCAGGTACTTGTTCATTCAGCATTGCTTGACTCCGCGGACTCCTTGTTGTTTCAATATTCTAGCAATAGGACTAATCGCCAATACAGTGCCGTTGTAATCTATTCCTTCTGCCAGCAGAGGACGGTATTCGCACAGCCAGTTCAGGATAAGATACGGTCCTCGCAGTTCACAGTACAACTGGCCACAGCCGTACTCGGAATATGCTCTCGATAACCTCGTTTAGTTTAAGAACGGCCGTATTTCATATCAACCCACAGATGCATTGCATAAACACTAGAATTCTGGTTGTACTTAAATTGACCTTATACGTTTTGGATTATGTTTAACCTTCTTCAATTTCTTTAACCATATTTTGAGATGATTACGTTTACAGAAGCAAATATTATTCAGTGCTTTTTCTTCACTCCTTTAATCAAACCCACATTTCTTTAAGGAGGGCCATTGTGAAACTCCCCAAAGTGAGCTGAATTAATCTTTTATTCTTCACACCTGCGAAGTCATTCCTTCATTGTGTAATATGAAGGCCTTTCATTATTCACGTATACTACAACATCTGAAAATAATCGGTCTTGAAATAGTTGAATGAAAGAAAATCCTGAATAACTCCTCCAAATGCGTGTTACACTTTCATCAGGTACACACACTTTGAATGTGATGAACTATAAAAAGTTATTTTAACCATACCCAATGGAGCTCGGGAGTGCGATTGCATACACAATCATGTTTTCAGTGTTTGGACATCAGCCGTACATCAGAACAATCATTTCACTAACACAGCTCCATGTTGAGTGACTTCCCTCCAAAAACACAAAGTCTCTTTCCCTTAGCAATTATTGCATGGACTTAGATAATCTGCCTTCTGCATCAAGCCCTGTATGATATACTGTACAAAGCCAAGCTTTGGGATAGTGCTTTGTTTGGATCCTTGTCTTGATCCTTTTGGATCCCAGGCTGCTCATTTGCAAATGAGTTTTGACATTAATTAAAGTGACTATAGCAATGAGGTGGCACTGTGGTTCACAGAGCTGGGGTCCTGGGTTCAATTCCTGGGGTGCAGTCTGGATGGAATTGTATGTTCTCCCTTCATTTGTGTGGATTTCTTCCAGGTGCTCCAGTTTCTTCCCACAGTCCAAAGACATACAGTACTAGTAGGTTAAGGTGGAACTACAGTCCCAATTTTGCAGACACAAAAGTATTTAATTTCAGTCACAAAATAAAATCATTGACATTATAGAAAAACTTTACAAACTCAAAATTGAGCACAAAATCATGAATTTTGTGAAAGGACTGTAAGTTACGCCATGTTGTAACAAATTCGCATTCAAGTTCCACACAAATTGCGATGTGATGCAGCCCTTCCTGCTCACTAATCACTGTAATGACTAATGCAATGTGATGTAGGAGAGAAAAGGTATAGGTTATGCAGCAAACATTTCACTGCAAAAAACGTTCCATTCCAAGGTTCTTTATGCAGAGTTAACAATGTAGTATTATTTATTGGCAAAAACGTAAAAAAGTTGAGAGCAATATTTCCATTGGATTAAACGAGATGTATTCACAAGCCTGCTCCTTTACAATGTCACAGGGCCACATCAGATTACAGGAAGTTTTGCTGCCTCGTTCTGAATCGCAGAACATGGTAATTCTTTAACCTTGAAATGTAGTCTATTTTGTGATGTAATGATGCAATGTCCCTTTACTGAGAGCCAGCAATCAACGGATGTGTCTGATCTTGAATGGTTTTCCCTGTTGTTTGTTGTATTACTTGGTGTTGCATTTTAAGCTGTGCATGAGGCAGGACCCGGAGGCTGCTGCTTCTGCTGGTGCTTCTGCTGGGATTGAGGAAGAGCTGAGCGCCATGTAAGGCAAAGACACTGCGTTCCACTTTATCAGGTGCCTGGAGTGTAAGAGCTGCAGATAATATTGAGTCACATTAATCCCAACATATTTCAAATATTATGAAAATTAAATAAATTAAATCAAATAACTTTCATTAAAAAAATCAATCACTCTTTACCTTGCTTTTTCAGTTGTTTTTAAGGAAAATTGATGCCGAGAATGTGTGAATACTACTTTTTGATGGTTCCAAGACCAATGTGACCTGTTCTATTGCCTGCCAATTGTACGTTCCAGGTTGAAAAATTATTTTTAGGAGGTCAAAGTGTATGAATGATAAGAGAAAAACTGAAATAACCACAGCTACGCAAACACCAGTCCACCAAAAAAAAATCATTTAATTAAAATAAGGTAACATTTTTTTTTCATCATCATACGGATGAACTGTGCTAAATGTGTTTCTAAAAAGAAAAAGCAGGACGTGAGTCGTGAGCCAAGATCATGACTCTTTTGCTCTTCTTCACATCAGTTTTCATCTGCGAGGAGGAGGAGGAGGGCGGCTCCTGATGTGCTGACACTTGGGGATGTGCCTCTGTGCCGGCCTGGGGGCAAAGCGCCGGCCGCAGTGAGGGCAGGGCACGTAGTCGGGGTTTGGATTCGCGGGGGGCTGGGGCAGGTTCACAACTTTCCCTCCTTGCGTGATCACCTGCTGCACCTCCCTGGCCTGTTTGATGCTCCGAATGAAATCCTCGTGCTTCTGCCTCCAGTTGTTCTTTCTCAGCTGGGAACAGGAAATGAAACCAATAAAACAGCTTCCAGAAAAAGTCCAGACTAGCACTGCGTACACAGTCTGGTCGCAAACCATTCACAAGGCAAGAAAATATCAATACAGTAATAACTTAGCTTTCTGGGGCTACCTTTCAGGTCATTGGGTAGAGAGTACAATTTACGTAGTTATGGTTTTGTTTCCTGTGAGTGCTATTTGCTTGATATGTAGATTTTTACAACAGAATTCAGAAGTCACTAAGACACATTTATTCTGTCTGGCAAATGTGCCTTTGCGGCAGTTTTTCAGAAGAGTACTTCATAAAACACTTATTTATTGTTTACATTGATTTATAAGCTGAGTCTGACTCTAGGAGAAAAAAAGGGAAGCTTGGAAAGAGTTTAAGGATAGCCCTTACCACGATTGGCGGTTTAACCTTCTTCTTATGGATGTATGTCTCCAGTTCTGTTCCCTTGGCCCTGTGCTTGAAAGAGTCAAAAACCTTCCTCTTTGAATTCTGAAGCTTCTTGCAGATCTTGCTGTGTTTCTCCAGCCTCTCTACAGCAAACTTCCCGTGACACAGTTCACAGGGCACCAGCTGAGGGTTTCCACTCTGGCTATTCTCATATGGAAATTGCTCAGCGGTAGGGCACATCAGACTTGTAGGGGACAAATATCTGTTTTCCACTGACAGAGTTTGTTCATCCAGACATGTGGTGTTATTTCTGAAGTGGCCCTGCGCGGCCTGTGCCGCTGACACGTCGCTTTCAGGGAGCCTTGCTTTCTTGAGATACTTTCTCCTTCCACAGGGGACGTCTTCTAGCCCACGGCTGCAAGGGCTCACTTGACGTCTCTCCTGATGGGAAAGCGCAGAGGGAAAGTGCGATTCTGCGCATCCGCCATCTTCCATTGGAGAACCATAATCAAGGTTGTCTCCTCTGATAGGAAGGGCTTTCCTTGGAGTGAAGGCTTTTTGCTTCTCCATTCTGCAGGTCAGAAGAGGCACGGCCTTAGAGCGGTGGTTGGCCCATGGTCCTCTGGGGCAAAGCTCGCTCTGCCTCGCCTCTATTTTCCCTTCCGGCCACCTCTCTGGAGTCTTCCATCTCTCTCGGAACCATCCTCAGCTCCTCCTGAGCTCTGAAGAGCTTCGCCTGCATCATGGCCTCCTTCTGGCGAATCTCGTCCTTCATCATGGCCTCCTTCCGGCGCATCTCATCCTGCAGGCTGGCCTCCCTCCGGCGATGCTCCTCCTTCAGCGCGGCCTCTGCCTCGGCCACTTTTCGTAGCTCCTCTTGCAACTGAAAGTGCTCCTTCCCATTGGCATGAGAAGGGCATTGCCCTGGAGGGGTCGCCACCATGGGGAGGACAGTCCTGTCCTTAGGTTTGCGTACTCTTGAGCCCCTCCTGCCCAGCCTCTCGCAGGGCCTCTCATGACCATCCTGAGGCGGGGTGGGGGCAAACAAGGAATCACTCTGTGCGTCCGGGCGGTCCACAGCCCGAACCTCACCAGGGCCGGAGACTTTCCTGTTACCCATAGGCTTCAGGGGGTAAGACCGATCATACCCCACAATGTTCTTCTCGGGGCCCTGTTGGGCTTGGAAGCGATAGCTGTTCCCCATCTTCTTCTCCGCAGCGTATTTGAGATATTGGAAACATTTTCTCATCTTCTGTAGAGCTGCCTCCTGCCGCTGATTGTACATGGCGATCATTTTTTTCTCCTTTTCCTGCATCAGTTTCTCTTGGAAGGTGTCCTTCAGAAGCTGTATCTTGGGAGGCGGGCAGTACGTGGAGATCAGATCCTGTTGCCTTAAGGGCGCGGGTCGATTCGAGTCTGTGTCCTTCGGGGAGGGGGACAGAGCACCAGGCTTAGGACTGGGCTCCATTGGCAAATGAGATATGAGCTTTGTTTCCCAGGTATCTGGAAAAGGCAAAAATGGCAAATAAATGATATCCTGCACAGTCTAGTATGGTCTAATAGAAAAGAATAAAAAAAAACAATTCAGGAAATACACAACTTTTTAATATTAAACCTAATGGTGTTGAATGCTGCATGCTGACTCAGTAGGAGACAGATCCTAAACATAAACATTATAATAAACATTTGTTTCCCAAATAACATTCTCAATGTTCAGAATGCTTAAAGTCATGAGCTTTTTTAAAAATGTTTAACTGAAACCTGGAAATGTGCTATTTCATTTCAAAGCTTGTATTATATCTATGATATAAATGTTTTTTTATATAAAATTAACCCATTATGCAACAGGGGTTTGAGCAAAAGTCACTGTGAATAAGGGAATTTATCAATATTAATTAGCCGTTTCACTACATTATAGATAGCTGAAGGATTATGATACAGTATATCGATTTCGCTACAAATTGACAAGCATATTTGATGACACTTACCAAACAAGTTTTAAACAGCGGAGAAATAGTTCACCACGACGATAGCAATGCAATGTTTGACTGCATCTCCCTATGTGATATATCTGTATTTGGGTATATACAGATCACGTAATTCAGGGAGCACTGTTACGTCAGGTCACCAACCATTATTACGACGCTCATAGAGCTCCTTAGGATGTCATGTCATAGAGCTCCTTAGGATGTTTGTATAATCTTTATCCAAATTTTCATATGGCCGCAGTTACGGCGTTAATTTTACAGTTAATGTAACAGGGTGTCATTATATTTTTCTGTCTTTATGGTGGCAGACCACTTAAATAAATCTGAGTAGGCGGTTTCTACAAGTGGGTCAGATAAAATATTAAATATACAGTAAAAGCTCACACCTATTCATACCCTTTATGTACTGTATATCTACAATTACGTATACTACGTATACAGTTATCGTATACTATAATACGATAACTACCATTACAAAATGTCTCCCTTTTGATTTGAAGTGGTTCTTTTAAATAAGTAAATTGCAATCACTTAGCCTACATCTGAGCTCCTAATTCATCGCGACGACGGACTGAGACTCCAGTTGGATTTGTGAGAAGTAAAGGGGTGTGCCTGTTTTAAAACCGATTCATACGTCTTAAACACATGGACATAGATAGCAGTCTGTGTTATATAATTTATCTTTTTATTTTATTTAAATTTAAGTATCACATACACATTTTCAAAGTAACTGTACCCCTTTTAATTATGATCCCCATCGCTCACAGCTCCGAAGGTGAGACGAGGGCTACTTCAGATGGGATTTCCAATATTTCTCTCTTAGCTTGTATACCGGTGGAAAGGAGAGGGGTCTTAAAACGTGTTGATAGTAAGATTGGGATGTATTTGCAGTCTAGATATAGTTTTTTTAATGTTCGGAGCCGCCACAGATTCATTTTCTTACGACTGCTTTTCTGGATGACAATGACAATGCAAACGATGGTGTTAAGGCGAGGCTGTGCCTTAAGGCTCCTCTGCTTACAATATTCAGCGCGTAAATCGCAAACGAGCGCCTTCCCTTACGATGAAAATGCAGAAAATAAGACCACGAGATTTAAACCTACGGCTTACAAATTTATGCGTAAACACTAAAACCGTATCTTTAGCAAAACTGGCGAGACAATGTGTTTTATCATTTCAAAAAGTACTGGAAAATAATTAAAGGTTATCACGATAAACAGAGGTTACTGATCTACTACTGTACGCTGTGACCAAAAATGAGAGTCCCCCGATCCTCGCAGCCTTCATGCTTTGGTCTTGGCCTGGCCGTTTTTTTTAAGATAATGGGGTCAAGTTAAGAAATTATGCAAGTTTCTAATCAAATCCAAGGGCGCCTCGATCTCCTAAACATCTTTAGAAGGCCGACGGACCACACTGCACGGTCCGGGTCCGGGCCCTGACCCGGTTCTGGATAATGCCAGCTTAAAGTGAAAAATTCTACTGTACATATTATGTTTCTTATTATGGTATATATGTATAATATAGCGCGACCGCTTCACGAAGCTAGAAAGAAAGTTATCCGCCATTTTTATTTTACCTGCAATTGAATTTGCCATTAAAATCATTATTAATACCGCAGCTGCTAAATAACTTACCTAAAAGCGTTCAGATACAAAAGCACTTGAGCTGTAATGTTTGTATACTGTTGGCCCGATGACCTACTACAAGAAGAATTGTTACATAGACCGCCAAGGACTGTCATCACACTTTACGTCATAAAGCGCTTTAAAACTTTAGACAAGTTCAACACCTCATATTTTGTACTGTTTATCATGGTAAAAGCAACTCAAAGCAATTCTAAAAATGATCGAAAGGTAAAAATACAAGCTTATACGAGCTGTCGTTTTAACATTTATAACATATATTTAAACAAAACATATATAATCTATTTTAATAAAATAGAAAAGTGTTCTTAGTCTTCACTTAAAAGCTGTTAGAAGCTGCCTTTCTGACAAGAGAGTTCTGTGAGTTCCACAGTCTCAGTGCATTAAAGTCAAAACCAGTTGCTTTTTATTTCCTCTTTTACGACAGAGCAAGGAGGGTGTCCACAGACCACTGTGCACCTGCAGACTGATATGGGGGGTAAAAAGTCTAGAAGTTAGTAAATAAGATTTTAACATATGTTCTAAAACACACCGGACACCTGTACAGTGATGCCAACACAGTGATCTGAGCTCCTTCTTTGAGTTAAATCCTAGCATCTGCATTTTTTACAAGTTGTTGCTATGGCAGAGCATGACCAGAGCATAACAGAAACCACCCATTTTCTAACCGCTTCATCCAATTCAGGGTCAGGGGGTCAGGGGGTCGCGGGGCACGGGGGAGCCAGAGCCTCAGAAAGTAATAAGCAGGAGATACCTGGGACTGGATGGTAGTCCAATGCAGGGAAGACACAGACACTCACCAATTATCCCAGAAGCCAATTAACCTACCAGTAGTTCTTTGAACTGTGGGAGGAAGCCGGAGCACCCAAAGCAAACTCATGCAAACATGGGGAGAACATACAAGCTCCATACAGATAGCACCCCAGGTCCAGAAGTGTACCCAGGGCCTCAGCACTGTGAGCTAGCAATGCTAAACGCTGGGCTACTGTGCATGCTAATTTCTAGGCATCAGGTGATCAATCAGGTAGTGTTTCTCAGATAAAAGGACACCAGTTATTTAGTATGAGATTCAAATTGACCTCAGAACAAAATATAACTTATGTTATATAACTTATATAGAACTTACTACAGCATAACTGTCTTATTTGGCTCTTGTAGAAAATATTAACAGCATGCCTATTAAACATACAGTATCTAGCAATCAGCAATCAAAATAAAAACATTTCCAAACATGGAAACTGCCCAGTTAATGAAGCATTTCAAAGACATTAATCTATTCAATAATTACAGTTTTAAGTAGATAACAGATTTATATTCAGATTACGAAAGTATCATAACAACTGCTGCTTGTGTAAGGAATCCATGAATACCACTGTACATGAGAATTCCACACCTATTTGTAATCAATACACAAAATCCTATTGAATTTCAGGTACTTGTTTATTCAGCATTGCTTGACTCCGCGGACTCCTTGTTGTTTCAATATTCTAGCAATAGGACTAATCGCCAATACAGTGCCGTTGTAATCTATTCCTTCTGCCAGCAGAGGACGGTATTCACACAGCCAGTTCAGGATAAGATACGGTCCTCGCAGTTCACAGTACAACTGGCCAAAGCCGTATTCGGAATATGCTCTCGATAACCTCGTTTAGTTTAAGTACGGCCATATTTCATATCAACCCACAGATGCATTGCATAAACACTAGAATTCTGGTTGTACTTAAATTGACCTTATATGTTTTGGATTATGTTTAACCTTCTTCAATTTCTTCAACCATATTTTGAGATGATTACGTTTACAGAAGCAAATATTATTCAGTGCTTTTTCTTCACTCCTTTAATCAAACCCACATTTCTATAAGGAGGGCCATTGTGAAACTCCCCAAAGTGAGCTGAATTAATCTTTTATTCTTCACACCTGCGAAGTCATTCCTACATTGTGTAATATGAAGGCCTTTCATTATTCACGTATACTACAACATCTGAAAATAATGGGTCTTGAAATAGTTGAATGAAAGAAAATCCTGAATAACTCCTCCAAATGCGTGTTACACTTTCATCAAGTACACACACTTTGAATGTGATGAACTATAAAAAGTTATTTTAACCATACCCAATGGAGCTCAGGAGTGCGATTGCATACACAATCATGTTTTCAGTGTTTGGACATCAGCCGTACATCAGAACAATCATTTCACTAACACAGCTCCATGTTGAGTGACTTCCCTCCAAGAACACAAAGTCACTTTCCCTTATCAATTATTGCATGGACTTTGATTATCTGCCTTCTGCATCAAGCCCTGTATTATATACGGTACAAAGCCAAGCTTTGGGATAGTGCTTTGTTTGGATCCTTGTCTTGATCCTTTTGGATCCCAGGCTGCTCATTTGCAAATGAGTTTTGACATTAATTATAGTGACTATAGCAATGAGCTGGCACTGTGGTTCACAGAGCTGGGGTCCTGGGTTCAATTCCTGGGGTGCAGTCTGGATGGAATTGTATGTTCTCCCTTCATTTGTGTGGATTTCTTCCAGGTGCTCCAGTTTCTTCCCACAGTCCAAAGACATACAGTACTAGTAGGTTAAGGTGGAACTACAGTCCCAATTTTGCAGACACAAAATTATTTAATTTCAGTCACAAAATAAAATCATTGACATTTTAGAAAAACTTTACAAACTCTAAATTGAGCACAAAATCATGAATTTTGTGAAAGGACTGTAAGTTACGCCATGTTGTAACAAATTCGCATTCAAGTTCCACACAAATTGCGATGTGATGCAGCCCTTCCTGCTCACTAATCACTGTAATGACTAATGCAATGTGATGTAGGAGAGAAAGGGTATAGGTTATGCAGCAAACATTTCACTGCAAAAAACGTTCCATTTCAAGGTTCTTTATGCAGAGTTAACAATGTAGTATTATTTATTGGCAAAAACGTAAAAAAGTTGAGAGTTATATTTCCATTGGATTAAACGAGATGTATTCACAAGCCTGCTCCTTTACAATGTCATAGGGCCACAACAGATTATAGGAAGTTTTGCTGCCTCATTCTGAATCGCAGAACATGGTAATTCTTTAACCTTGAAATGTAGTCTATTTTGTGATGTAATGATGCAATGTCCCTTTACTGAGAGCCAGCAATCAACGGATGTGTCTGATCGTGAATGGTTTTCCCTGTTGTTTGTTGTATTACTTGGTGTTGCATTTTAAGCTGTGCATGAGGCAGGACCCGGAGGCTGCTGCTTCTGCTGGTGCTTCTGCTGGGATTGAGGAAGAGCTGAGCGCCATGTAAGGCAAAGACACTGCGTTCCACTTTATCAGGTGCCTGGAGTGTAAGAGCTGCAGATAATATTGAGTCACATTAATCCCAACATATTTCAAATATTATGAAAATTAAATAAATTAAATCAAATAACTTTCATTAAAAAAATCAATCACTCTTTACCTTGCTTTTTCAGTTGTTTTTAAGGAAAATTGATGCCGAGAATGTGTGAATACTGCTTTTTGATGGTTCCAAGACCAATGTGACCTGTTCTATTGCCTGCTAATTGTACGTTCCAGGTTGAAAAATTATTTTTAGGAGGTCAAGGTGTATGAATGATAAGAGAAAAACTGAAATAACCACAGCTACGCAAACACCAGTCCACCAAAAAAAAATCATTTAATTAAAATAAGGTAACATTTTTTTTTCATCATCATACGGATGAACTGTGCTAAATGTGTTTCTAAAAAGAAAAAGCAGGACGTGAGTCGTGAGCCAAGATCATGACTCTTTTGCTCTTCTTCACATCAGTTTTCATCTGCGAGGAGGAGGAGGAGGGCGGCTCCTGATGTGCTGACACTTGGGGAAGTGCGTCTGTGCCGGCCTGGGGGCAAAGCGCCGGCCTGGGTGAGGGCAGGGCACGTAGTCGGGGTTTGGATTCGCGGGGGGCTGGGGCAGGTTCACAACTTTCCCTCCTTGCGTGATCACCTGCTGCACCTCCCTGGCCTGTTTGATGCTCCGAATGAAATCCTCGTGCTTCTGCCTCCAGTTGTTCTTTCTCAGCTGGGAACAGGAAATGAAACCAATAAAACAGCTTCCAGAAAAAGTCCAGACTAGCACTGCGTACACAGTCTGGTCGCAAACCATTCACAAGGCAAGAAAATATCAATACAGTAATAACTTAGCTTTCTGGGGCTACCTTTCAGGTCATTGGGTAGAGAGTACAATTTACGTAGTTATGGTTTTGTTTCCTGTGAGTGCTATTTGCTTGATATGTAGATTTTTACAACAGAATTCAGAAGTCACTAAGACACATTTATTCTGTCTGGCAAATGTGCCTTTGCGGCAGTTTTTCAGAAGAGTACTTCATAAAACACTTATTTATTGTTTACATTGATTTATAAGCTGAGTCTGACTCTAGGAGAAAAAAAGGGAAGCTTGGAAAGAGTTTAAGGATAGCCCTTACCACGATTGGCGGTTTAACCTTCTTCTTATGGATGTATGTCTCCAGTTCTGTTCCCTTGGCCCTGTGCTTGAAAGAGTCAAAAACCTTCCTCTTTGAATTCTGAAGCTTCTTGCAGATCTTGCTGTGTTTCTCCAGCCTCTCTACAGCAAACTTCCCGTGACACAGTTCACAGGGCACCAGCTGAGGGTTTCCACTCTGGCTATTCTCATATGGAAATTGCTCAGCGGTAGGGCACATCAGACTTGTAGGGGACAAATATCTGTTTTCCACTGACAGAGTTTGTTCATCCAGACATGTGGTGTTATTTCTGAAGTGGCCCTGCGCGGCCTGTGCCGCTGACACGTCGCTTTCAGGGAGCCTTGCTTTCTTGAGATACTTTCTCCTTCCACAGGGGACGTCTTCTAGCCCACGGCTGCAAGGGCTCACTTGACGTCTCTCCTGATGGGAAAGCGCAGAGGGAAAGTGCGATTCTGCGCATCCGCCATCTTCCATTGGAGAACCATAATCAAGGTTGTCTCCTCTGATAGGAAGGGCTTTCCTTGGAGTGAAGGCTTTTTGCTTCTCCATTCTGCAGGTCAGAAGAGGCACGGCCTTAGAGCGGTGGTTGGCCCATGGTCCTCTGGGGCAAAGCTCGCTCTGCCTCGCCTCTATTTTCCCTTCCGGCCACCTCTCTGGAGTCTTCCATCTCTCTCGGAACCATCCTCAGCTCCTCCTGAGCTCTGAAGAGCTTCGCCTGCATCATGGCCTCCTTCTGGCGAATCTCGTCCTTCATCATGGCCTCCTTCCGGCGCATCTCATCCTGCAGGCTGGCCTCCCTCCGGCGATGCTCCTCCTTCAGCGCGGCCTCTGCCTCGGCCACTTTTCGTAGCTCCTCTTGCAACTGAAAGTGCTCCTTCCCATTGGCATGAGAAGGGCATTGCCCTGGAGGGGTCGCCACCATGGGGAGGACAGTCCTGTCCTTAGGTTTGCGTACTCTTGAGCCCCTCCTGCCCGGCCTCTCGCAGGGCCTCTCATGACCATCCTGAGGCGGGGTGGGGGCAAACAAGGAATCACTCTGTGCGTCCGGGCGGTCCACAGCCCGAACCTCACCAGGGCCGGAGACTTTCCTGTTACCCATAGGCTTCAGGGGGTAAGACCGATCATACCCCACAATGTTCTTCTCGGGGCCCTGTTGGGCTTGGAAGCGATAGCTGTTCCCCATCTTCTTCTCCGCAGCGTATTTGACATATTGGAAACATTTTCTCATCTTCTGTAGAGCTGCCTCCTGCCGCCGATTGTACATGGCGATCATTTTTTTCTCCTTTTCCTGCATCAGTTTCTCTTGGAAGGTGTCCTTCAGAAGCTGTATCTTGGGAGGCGGGCAGTACGTGGAGATCAGATCCTGTTGCATTAAGGGCGCGGGTCGATTCGAGTCTGTGTCCTTCGGGGAGGGGGACAGAGCACCAGGCTTAGGACTGGGCTCCATTGGCAAATGAGATATGAGCTTTGTTTCCCAGGTATCTGGAAAAGGCAAAAATGGCAAATAAATGATATCCTGCACAGTCTAGTATGGTCTAATAGAAAAGAATAAAAAAAAACAATTCAGGAAATACACAACTTTTTAATATTAAACCTAATGGTGTTGAATGCTGCATGCTGACTCAGTAGGAGACAGATCCTAAACATAAACATTATAATAAACATTTGTTTCCCAAATAACATTCTCAATGTTCAGAATGCTTAAAGTCATGAGCTTTTTTAAAAATGTTTAACTGAAACCTGGAAATGTGCTATTTCATTTCAAAGCTTGTATTATATCTATGATATAAATGTTTTTTTATATAAAATTAACCCATTATGCAACAGGGGTTTGAGCAAAAGTCACTGTGAATAAGGGAATTTATCAATATTAATTAGCCGTTTCACTACATTATAGATAGCTGAAGGATTATGATACAGTATATCGATTTCGCTACAAATTGACAAGCATATTTGATGACACTTACCAAACAAGTTTTAAACAGCGGAGAAATAGTTCACCACGACGATAGCAATGCAATGTTTGACTGCATCTCCCTATGTGATATATCTGTATTTGGGTATATACAGATCACGTAATTCAGGGAGCACTGTTACGTCAGGTCACCAACCATTATTACGACGCTCATATGTCATAGAGCTCCTTAGGATGTTTGTATAATCTTTATCCAAATTTTCATATGGCCGCAGTTACGGCGTTTATTTTACAGTTAATGTAACAGGGTGTCATTATATTTTTCTGTCTTTATGGTGGCAGACCACTTAAATAAATCTGAGTAGGCGGTTTCTACAAGTGGGTCAGATAAAATATTAAATATACAGTAAAAGCTCACACCTATTCATACCCTTTATGTACTGTATATCTACAATTACGTATACTACGTATACAGTTATCGTATACTATAATACGATAACTACCATTACAAAATGTCTCCCTTTTGATTTGAAGTGGTTCTTTTAAATAAGTAAATTGCAATCACTTAGCCTACATCTGAGCTCCTAATTCATCGCGACGACGGACTGAGACTCCAGTTGGATTTGTAAGAAGTAAAGGGGTGTGCCTGTTTTAAAACCGATTCATACGTCTTAAACACATGGACATAGATAGCAGTCTGTGTTATATAATTTATCTTTTTATTTTATTTAAATTTAAGTATCACATACACATTTTCAAAGTAACTGTACCCCTTTTAATTATGATCCCCATCGCTCACAGCTCCGAAGGTGAGACGAGGGCTACTTCAGATGGGATTTCCAATATTTCTCTCTTAGCTTGTATACCGGTGGAAAGGAGAGGGGTCTTAAAACGTGTTGATAGTAAGATTGGGATGTATTTGCAGTCTAGATATAGTTTTTTTAATGTTCGGAGCCGCCACAGATTCATTTTCTTACGACTGCTTTTCTGGATGACAATGACAATGCAAACGATGGTGTTAAGGCGAGGCTGTGCCTTAAGGCTCCTCTGCTTACAATATTCAGCGCGTAAATCGCAAACGAGCGCCTTCCCTTACGATGAAAATGCAGAAAATAAGACCACGAGATTTAAACCTACGGCTTACAAATTTATGCGTAAACACTAAAACCGTATCTTTAGCAAAACTGGCGAGACAATGTGTTTTATCATTTAAAAAAGTACTGGAAAATAATTAAAGGTTATCACGATAAACAGAGGTTACTGATCTACTACTGTACGCTGTGACCAAAAATGAGAGTCCCCCGATCCTCGCAGCCTTCATGCTTTGGTCTTGGCCTGGCCGTTTTTTTTAAGATAATGGGGTCAAGTTAAGAAATTATGCAAGTTTCTAATCAAATCCAAGGGCGCCTCGATCTCCTAAACATCTTTAGAAGGCCGACGGACCACACTGCACGGTCCGGGTCCGGGCCCTGACCCGGTTCTGGATAATGCCAGCTTAAAGTGAAAAATTCTACTGTACATATTATGTTTCTTATTATGGTATATATGTATAATATAGCGCGACCGCTTCACGAAGCTAGAAAGAAAGTTATCCGCCATTTTTATTTTACCTGCAATTGAACCCAGTGGGCATTGATTCGTCGAATATACGTATATTTACGGCGAAATTACGTCTATACGTATATATACGTCGCCTCGACGTATAATCAACGTCGAATTGCAACCGTAAAATCGACGACATGAATAAACGCATATATAACGTCGAAAACACGTCTAACACAGTGCCTGAGGCTTTTTACTGTATGTATCGTGTGTGCCGCAACTAGGAGTATACGGCACAGTGCACGAAGTAAATTATTTTGGCAGTAATTAATTTACACGTGTATAATAAATATAGTAAATATAATACATTAATTACTGCCAAAATAATTTACTTCGTGCACTGTGCAGAGTGCCGTATACTCCTAGTTGCGGCACACACGATACATACAGTAAAAAGCCTCAGGCACTGTGTTAGACGTGTTTTCGACGTTATATATGCGTTTATTCATGTCGTCGATTTTACGGTTGCAATTCGACGTTGATTATACGTCGAGGCGACGTATATATACGTATAGACGTAATTTCGCCGTAAATATACGTATATTCGACGAATCAATGCCCACAGCTTGGCATACAAGGGTTTTGCTGAGGGGGTCTTGCCACCTGCCTGAAACAAAACAGTAAAATGTTTGAGTGCCTATAGAGTTTCTATTTTTATTTTCTTGACAAAAGTTTATACCATTTCCTGGACACCCCGTCCCCCATCAGTGCGCGGTGCCCGGGGAAAAATCTGTAGGGGGGCGTCTGAAATTCTGAGGGGGGAGTGATATTTCGGTTGAAACGGAGCTGTACGGTGCAGCTACCCAAATGAAATCTCGCAGCTATGCCATTGATTAGTGCTTCATGATAGAAGATAACGACTAGCAATCTGGTATTTGCGATGAAGTTCAGTTTCACATTTTTCGTCACTCTCACGGTTTGTATTGCCTGGAGCGAAAAGTACCATAAGCGTTCATTTTTGCAGCTACATGGACGTTCTGAATCGTTAAGAAAAAAATGTTGTAAAACCAACAGAAAGCACAGACTGCTATAACTAGTCCTAGTTATATAACGATTTTAAGTATAATGATAAACTACTGCAAGGAATCGGTCCACCTGAGCAAACAGGATCGTAATGTTGACACTCAATAAGGACACTGATATGTGCAGTTCCTGGACGGATAGCCCTCCTGCCCATCAAACAGACTGAGTGACTGTTCGTGTCATTTAGTGTTGTCTGACCATTGACAAAGTACAACTATTTTTTAGGGCGCAAATTAAGTTAGGTAAATCTTTTTGCCCAAAACTGAAGGGGCGACATTCCCCCCTCCCCCCGTGTTGCCAGGCCTGTCCCCATCCTATTCCATAATGTCATTATATATAATACCATACAACAGTGACCGATCCTTACTAACTGCATGCGTTAAAATTGCACATCAGCTCATAGCAGGGGGCACATAGCCGCGATGTATTATCAATGTTAAATTTCAACCATAATATCGACAACATTAATAACCGCATACGTTGAGAAAATATCGAACCCAGCATTTTTTCCGGTTATATACCACAATGCATTGCTAGTATTCGTTGGTCACCATTTTGGACACGATTTTCAAACGTAGAAGTATATCTGCAAATATCTCAGCAATCCTCTTTTGACGAGTAAGTATGAACAATAATAATACTATCTGAATACATACAGATCTTTCTTAATATTATTTTGATTAAAATAGTACGTGAATAAGCAAAAAATGGCACATAAAATAGTGTGAATGGGGAAGATGACACAAAATCGTTTTGCCGTTTCTCTTATTCTTATTCTATGTTGTCCTTTCAAACTTTGGGTACTCTTTAATTAGGACAGACTTTATTGCTCAACTGCTATGATGCAAGCCAAATTTTATACATTTATTTCAGCTTTGAGCTTAGTAAACCGTTCATTTTTTAGATTATACTAAAGAAGATATTAATCATCATTTATTTGGGAAGTAATATTATATAATTTTCTCCTAGCTGCGGTGCTGAAGTCCCACCCTACATCAACAGAAAAAGAAATAAAGGAGCACGCAATGTGTTACTTGAAGAATGCATATGCAAGGCAGGGGGCCAGGAGATCTGGACTCTGAAAATAATAGGTATTTGGTTCTAACTGTTAGGACAATTAGACAGGGTTTGCAAATAGTGGACAAAAATCGTCTTAACTTCCATTGTAATATTTTTTTTCTTGGAAATATAGAAGTTGTACATTTTAAAATGTATATTTGAATCAAAATGTGGTTTTGAGTTAGTGTGTTAATGTAATTAGTTTTGTGTTTGTCATTACTATACTGTATATTGCCATGTTACCAGAATTTGTAGCTGAAGTTTAAGACTAGTTGTGTTTTTTATGATTATTGCCCATATGTTGATTGTTGATTGATTGTATACAATGTATAATTTGAAATACGTATGTTTCAGGTATGAATGTGTATTTTCAGAATAAATTTCTAAACCTAATCATTGGCTTGGTTTACTTGTTTCTACACCTATAAAATCTATCTTTGATGTATAATAGACCTCTACCCATATACGTATAATAGACGTCTAAAGTTATCCGTATAATAGACGTCTAAAGTTATACGTATAATAGACGTCTAAAGTTATACGTATAATAGACCTCTAACCATATACGTATAATAGTCCTCTAAAGTTATCCGTATAATAGACCTCTAAAGTTATCCGGAACTCCAACCATATATGTATAATAGTCCTCTAAATTTATCCGTATAATAGAACTCCAACCATTTATGTATAATGAACGTCTAAACATAGACGTATAATTGACGTATAACTTTAGACGTATATTAGAATTTCATTCTAGACGAATTGTAGACCACATTTAGACGTCTAAGGTATGCGTTTAATAGACGTATATTATACGTCTTTTGCCCACTGGGAATTTGCCATTAAAATCATTATTAATACCGCAGCTGCTAAATAACTTACCTAAAAGCGTTCAGATACAAAAGCACTTGAGCTGTAATGTTTGTATACTGTTGGCCCGATGACCTACTTCAAGAAGAATTGTTACATAGACCGCCAAGGACTGTCATCACACTTTACGTCATAAAGCGCTTTAAAACTTTAGACAAGTTCAACACCTCATATTTTGTACTGTTTATCATGGTAAAAGCAACTCAAAGCAATTCTAAAAATGATCGAAAGGTAAAAATACAAGCTTATACGAGCTGTCGTTTTAACATTTATAACATATATTTAAACAAAACATATATAATCTATTTTAATAAAATAGAAAAGTGTTCTTAGTCTTCACTTAAAAGCTGTTAGAAGCTGCCTTTCTGACAAGAGAGTTCTGTGAGTTCCACAGTCTCAGTGCATTAAAGTCAAAACCAGTTGCTTTTTATTTCCTCTTTTACGACAGAGCAAGGAGGGTGTCCACAGACCACTGTGCACCTGCAGACTGATATGGGGGGTAAAAAGTCTAGAAGTTAGTAAATAAGATTTTAACATATGTTCTAAAACACACCGGACACCTGTACAGTGATGCCAACACAGTGATCTGAGCTCCTTCTTTGAGTTAAATCCTAGCATCTGCATTTTTTACAAGTTGTTGCTATGGCAGAGCATGACCAGAGCATAACAGAAACCACCCATTTTCTAACCGCTTCATCCAATTCAGGGTCAGGGGGTCAGGGGGTCGCGGGGCACGGGGGAGCCAGAGCCTCAGAAAGTAATAAGCAGGAGATACCTGGGACTGGATGGTAGTCCAATGCAGGGAAGACACAGACACTCACCAATTATCCCAGAAGCCAATTAACCTACCAGTAGTTCTTTGAACTGTGGGAGGAAGCCGGAGCACCCAAAGCAAACTCATGCAAACATGGGGAGAACATACAAGCTCCATACAGATAGCACCCCAGGTCCAGAAGTGTACCCAGGGCCTCAGCACTGTGAGCTAGCAATGCTAAACGCTGGGCTACTGTGCATGCTAATTTCTAGGCATCAGGTGATCAATCAGGTAGTGTTTCTCAGATAAAAGGACACCAGTTATTTAGTATGAGATTCAAATTGACCTCAGAACAAAATATAACTTATGTTATATAACTTATATAGAACTTACTACAGCATAACTGTCTTATTTGGCTCTTGTAGAAAATATTAACAGCATGCCTATTAAACATACAGTATCTAGCAATCAGCAATCAAAATAAAAACATTTCCAAACATGGAAACTGCCCAGTTAATGAAGCATTTCAAAGACATTAATCTATTCAATAATTACAGTTTTAAGTAGATAACAGATTTATATTCAGATTACGAAAGCATCATAACAACTGCTGCTTGTGTAAGGAATCCATGAATACCACTGTACATGAGAATTCCACACCTATTTGTAATCAATACACAAAATCCTATTGAATTTCAGGTACTTGTTTATTCAGCATTGCTTGACTCCGCGGACTCCTTGTTGTTTCAATATTCTAGCAATAGGACTAATCGCCAATACAGTGCCGTTGTAATCTATTCCTTCTGCCAGCAGAGGACGGTATTCGCACAGCCAGTTCAGGATAAGATACGGTCCTCGCAGTTCACAGTACAACTGGCCAAAGCCGTATTCGGAATATGCTCTCGATAACCTCGTTTAGTTTAAGTACGGCCATATTTCATATCAACCCACAGATGCATTGCATAAACACTAGAATTCTGGTTGTACTTAAATTGACATTATACGTTTTGGATTATGTTTAACCTTCTTCAATTTCTTCAACCATATTTTGAGATGATTACGTTTACAGAAGCAAATATTATTCAGTGCTTTTTCTTCACTCCTTTAATCAAACCCACATTTCTATAAGGAGGGCCATTGTGAAACTCCCCAAAGTGAGCTGAATTAATCTTTTATTCTTCACACCTGCGAAGTCATTCCTTCATTGTGTAATATGAAGGCCTTTCATTATTCACGTATACTACAACATCTGAAAATAATGGGTCTTGAAATAGTTGAATGAAAGAAAATCCTGAATAACTCCTCCAAATGCGTGTTACACTTTCATCAAGTACACACACTTTGAATGTGATGAACTATAAAAAGTTATTTTAACCATACCCAATGGAGCTCAGGAGTGCGATTGCATACACAATCATGTTTTCAGTGTTTGGACATCAGCCGTACATCAGAACAATCATTTCACTAACACAGCTCCATGTTGAGTGACTTCCCTCCAAGAACACAAAGTCACTTTCCCTTAGCAATTATTGCATGGACTTTGATTATCTGCCTTCTGCATCAAGCCCTGTATTATATACGGTACAAAGCCAAGCTTTGGGATAGTGCTTTGTTTGGATCCTTGTCTTGATCCTTTTGGATCCCAGGCTGCTCATTTGCAAATGAGTTTTGACATTAATTATAGTGACTATAGCAATGAGCTGGCACTGTGGTTCACAGAGCTGGGGTCCTGGGTTCAATTCCTGGGGTGCAGTCTGGATGGAATTGTATGTTCTCCCTTCATTTGTGTGGATTTCTTCCAGGTGCTCCAGTTTCTTCCCACAGTCCAAAGACATACAGTACTAGTAGGTTAAGGTGGAACTACAGTCCCAATTTTGCAGACACAAAATTATTTAATTTCAGTCACAAAATAAAATCATTGACATTTTAGAAAAACTTTACAAACTCAAAATTGAGCACAAAATTATGAATTTTGTGAAAGGACTGTAAGTTACGCCATGTTGTAACAAATTCGCATTCAAGTTCCACTCAAATTGCGATGTGATGCAGCCCTTCCTGCTCACTAATCACTGTAATGACTAATGCAATGTGATGTAGGAGAGAAAGGGTATAGGTTATGCAGCAAACATTTCACTGCAAAAAACGTTCCATTCCAAGGTTCTTTATGCAGAGTTAACAATGTAGTATTATTTATTGGCAAAAACGTAAAAAAGTTGAGAGTTATATTTCCATTGGATTAAACGAGATGTATTCACAAGCCTGCTCCTTTACAATGTCATAGGGCCACAACAGATTATAGGAAGTTTTGCTGCCTCGTTCTAAATCGCAGAACATGGTAATTCTTTAACCTTGAAATGTAGTCTATTTTGTGATGTAATGATGCAATGTCCCTTTACTGAGAGCCAGCAATCAACGGATGTGTCTGATCGTGAATGGTTTTCCCTGTTGTTTGTTGTATTACTTGGTGTTGCATTTTAAGCTGTGCATGAGGCAGGACCCGGAGGCTGCTGCTTCTGCTGGTGCTTCTGCTGGGATTGAGGAAGAGCTGAGCGCCATGTAAGGCAAAGACACTGCGTTCCACTTTATCAGGTGCCTGGAGTGTAAGAGCTGCAGATAATATTGAGTCACATTAATCCCAACATATTTCAAATATTATGAAAATTAAATAAATTAAATCAAATAACTTTCATTAAAAAAATCAATCACTCTTTACCTTGCTTTTTCAGTTGTTTTTAAGGAAAATTGATGCCGAGAATGTGTGAATACTGCTTTTTGATGGTTCCAAGACCAATGTGACCTGTTCTATTGCCTGCTAATTGTACGTTCCAGGTTGAAAAATTATTTTTAGGAGGTCAAGGTGTATGAATGATAAGAGAAAAACTGAAATAACCACAGCTACGCAAACACCAGTCCACCAAAAAAAAATCATTTAATTAAAATAAGGTAACATTTTTTTTTCATCATCATACGGATGAACTGTGCTAAATGTGTTTCTAAAAAGAAAAAGCAGGACGTGAGTCGTGAGCCAAGATCATGACTCTTTTGCTCTTCTTCACATCAGTTTTCATCTGCGAGGAGGAGGAGGAGGGCGGCTCCTGATGTGCTGACACTTGGGGAAGTGCCTCTGTGCCGGCCTGGGGGCAAAGCGCCGGCCGCAGTGAGGGCAGGGCACGTAGTCGGGGTTTGGATTCGCGGGGGGCTGGGGCAGGTTCACAACTTTCCCTCCTTGCGTGATCACCTGCTGCACCTCCCTGGCCTGTTTGATGCTCCGAATGAAATCCTCGTGCTTCTGCCTCCAGTTGTTCTTTCTCAGCTGGGAACAGGAAATGAAACCAATAAAACAGCTTCCAGAAAAAGTCCAGACTAGCACTGCGTACACAGTCTGGTCGCAAACCATTCACAAGGCAAGAAAATATCAATACAGTAATAACGTAGCTTTCTGGGGCTACCTTTCAGGTCATTGGGTAGAGAGTACAATTTACGTAGTTATGGTTTTGTTTCCTGTGAGTGCTATTTGCTTGATATGTAGATTTTTACAACAGAATTCAGAAGTCACTAAGACACATTTATTCTGTCTGGCAAATGTGCCTTTGCGGCAGTTTTTCAGAAGAGTACTTCATAAAACATTTATTGTTTACATTGATTTATAAGCTGAGTCTGACTCTAGGAGAAAAAAAGGGAAGCTTGGAAAGAGTTTAAGGATAGCCCTTACCACGATTGGCGGTTTAACCTTCTTCTTATGGATGTATGTCTCCAGTTCTGTTCCCTTGGCCCTGTGCTTGAAAGAGTCAAAAACCTTCCTCTTTGAATTCTGAACCTTCTTGCAGATCTTGCTGTGTTTCTCCAGCCTCTCTACAGCAAACTTCCCGTGACACAGTTCACAGGGCACCAGCTGAGGGTTTCCACTCTGGCTATTCTCATATGGAAATTGCTCAGCGGTAGGGCACATCAGACTTGTAGGGAACAAATATCTGTTTTCCACTGACAGAGTTTGTTCATCCAGACATGTGGTGTTATTTCTGAAGTGGCCCTGCGCGGCCTGTGCCGCTGACACGTCGCTTTCAGGGAGCCTTGCTTTCTTGAGATACTTTCTCCTTCCACAGGGGACGTCTTCTAGCCCACGGCTGCAAGGGCTCACTTGACGTCTCTCCTGATGGGAAAGCGCAGAGGGAAAGTGCGATTCTGCGCATCCGCCACCTTCCATTGGAGAACCATAATCAAGGTTGTCTCCTCTGATAGGAAGGGCTTTCCTTGGAGTGAAGGCTTTTTGCTTCTCCATTCTGCAGGTCAGAAGAGGCACGGCCTTAGAGCGGTGGTTGGCCCATGGTCCTCTGGGGCAAAGCTCGCTCTGCCTCGCCTCTATTTTCCCTTCCGGCCACCTCTCTGGAGTCTTCCATCTCTCTCGGAACCATCCTCAGCTCCTCCTGAGCTCTGAAGAGTTTCGCCTGCATCATGGCCTCCTTCTGGCGAATCTCGTCCTTCATCATGGCCTCCTTCCCGCGCATCTCATCCTGCAGGCTGGCCTCCCTCCGGCGATGCTCCTCCTTCAGCGCGGCCTCTGCCTCGGCCACTTTTCGTAGCTCCTCTTGCAACTGAAAGTGCTCCTTCCCATTGGCATGAGAAGGGCATTGCCCTGGAGGGGTCGCCACCATGGGGAGGACAGTCCTGTCCTTAGGTTTGCGTACTCTTGAGCCCCTCCTGCCCGGCCTCTCGCAGGGCCTCTCATGACCATCCTGAGGCGGGGTGGGGGCAAACAAGGAATCACTCTGTGCGTCCGGGCGGTCCACAGCCCGAACCTCACCAGGGCCGGAGACTTTCCTGTTACCCATAGGCTTCAGGGGGTAAGACCGATCATACCCCACAATGTTCTTCTCGGGGCCCTGTTGGGCTTGGAAGCGATAGCTGTTCCCCATCTTCTTCTCCGCAGCGTATTTGACATATTGGAAACATTTTCTCATCTTCTGTAGAGCTGCCTCCTGCCGCCGATTGTACATGGCGATCATTTTTTTCTCCTTTTCCTGCATCAGTTTCTCTTGGAAGGTGTCCTTCAGAAGCTGTATCTTGGGAGGCGGGCAGTACGTGGAGATCAGATCCTGTTGCCTTAAGGGCGCGGGTCGATTCGAGTCTGTGTCCTTCGGGGAGGGGGACAGAGCACCAGGCTTAGGACTGGGCTCCATTGGCAAATGAGATATGAGCTTTGTTTCCCAGGTATCTGGAAAAGGCAAAAATGGCAAATAAATGATATCCTGCACAGTCTAGTATGGTCTAATAGAAAAGAATAAAAAAAAACAATTCAGGAAATACACAACTTTTTAATATTAAACCTAATGGTGTTGAATGCTGCATGCTGACTCAGTAGGAGACAGATCCTAAACATAAACATTATAATAAACATTTGTTTCCCAAATAACATTCTCAATGTTCAGAATGCTTAAAGTCATGAGCTTTTTTAAAAATGTTTAACTGAAACCTGGAAATGTGCTATTTCATTTCAAAGCTTGTATTATATCTATGATATAAATGTTTTTTTATATAAAATTAACCCATTATGCAACAGGGGTTTGAGCAAAAGTCACTGTGAATAAGGGAATTTATCAATATTAATTAGCCGTTTCACTACATTATAGATAGCTGAAGGATTATGATACAGTATATCGATTTCGCTACAAATTGACAAGCATATTTGATGACACTTACCAAACAAGTTTTAAACAGCGGAGAAATAGTTCACCACGACGATAGCAATGCAATGTTTGACTGCATCTCCCTATGTGATATATCTGTATTTGGGTATATACAGATCACGTAATTCAGGGAGCACTGTTACGTCAGGTCACCAACCATTATTACGACGCTCATATGTCATAGAGCTCCTTAGGATGTTTGTATAATCTTTATCCAAATTTTCATATGGCCGCAGTTACGGCGTTTATTTTACAGTTAATGTAACAGGGTGTCATTATATTTTTCTGTCTTTATGGTGGCAGACCACTTAAATAAATCTGAGTAGGCGGTTTCTACAAGTGGGTCAGATAAAATATTAAATATACAGTAAAAGCTCACACCTATTCATACCCTTTATGTACTGTATATCTACAATTACGTATACTACGTATACAGTTATCGTATACTATAATACGATAACTACCATTACAAAATGTCTCCCTTTTGATTTGAAGTGGTTCTTTTAAATAAGTAAATTGCAATCACTTAGCCTACATCTGAGCTCCTAATTCATCGCGACGACGGACTGAGACTCCAGTTGGATTTGTGAGAAGTAAAGGGGTGTGCCTGTTTTAAAACCGATTCATACGTCTTAAACACATGGACATAGATAGCAGTCTGTGTTATATAATTTATCTTTTTATTTTATTTAAATTTAAGTATCACATACACATTTTCAAAGTAACTGTACCCCTTTTAATTATGATCCCCATCGCTCACAGCTCCGAAGGTGAGACGAGGGCTACTTCAGATGGGATTTCCAATATTTCTCTCTTAGCTTGTATACCGGTGGAAAGGAGAGGGGTCTTAAAACGTGTTGATAGTAAGATTGGGATAAATTTGCAGTCTAGATATAGTTTTTTTAATGTTCGGAGCCGCCACAGATTCATTTTCTTACGACTGCTTTTCTGGATGACAATGACAATGCAAACGATGGTGTTAAGGCGAGGCTGTGCCTTAAGGCTCCTCTGCTTACAATATTCAGCGCGTAAATCGCAAACGAGCGCCTTCCCTTACGATGAAAATGCAGAAAATAAGACCACGAGATTTAAACCTACGGCTTACAAATTTATGCGTAAACACTAAAACCGTATCTTTAGCAAAACTGGCGAGACAATGTGTTTTATCATTTAAAAAAGTACTGGAAAATAATTAAAGGTTATCACGATAAACAGAGGTTACTGATCTACTACTGTACGCTGTGACCAAAAATGAGAGTCCCCCGATCCTCGCAGCCTTCATGCTTTGGTCTTGGCCTGGCCGTTTTTTTTTAAGATAATGGGGTCAAGTTAAGACATTATGCAAGTTTCTAATCAAATCCAAGGGCGCCTCGATCTCCTAAACATCTTTAGAAGGCCGACGGACCACACTGCACGGTCCGGGTCCGTTCCCTGACCCGGTTCTGGATAATGCCAGCTTAAAGTGAAAAATTCTACTGTACATATTATGTTTCTTATTATGGTATATATGTATAATATAGCGCGACCGCTTCACGAAGCTAGAAAGAAAGTTATCCGCCATTTTTATTTTACCAGCAATTGAATTTGCCATTAAAATCATTATTAATACCGCAGCTGCTAAATAACTTACCTAAAAGCGTTCAGATACAAAAGCACTTGAGCTGTAATGTTTGTATACTGTTGGCCCGATGACCTACTTCAAGAAGAATTGTTACATAGACCGCCAAGGACTGTCATCACACTTTACGTCATAAAGCGCTTTAAAACTTTTGACAAGTTCAACACCTCATATTTTGTACTGTTTATCATGTTAAAAGCAACTCAAAGCAATTATAAAAATGATCGAAAGGTAAAAATACAAGCTTATACGAGCTGTCGTTTTAACATTTATAACATATATTTAAACAAAACATATATCATCTATTTTAATAAAATAGAAAAGTGTTCTTAGTCTTCACTTAAAAGCTGTTAGAAGCTGCCTTTCTGACAAGAGAGTTCTGTGAGTTCCACAGTCTCAGTGCATTAAAGTCAAAACCAGTTGCTTTTTATTTCCTGTTTTACGACAGAGCAAGGAGGGTGTCCACAGACCACTGTGCACCTGCAGACTGATATGGGGGGTAAAAAGTCTAGAAGTTAGTAAATAAGATTTTAACATATGTTCTAAAACACACCGGACACCTGTACAGTGATGCCAACACAGTGATCTGAGCTCCTTCTTTGAGTTAAATCCTAGCATCTGCATTTTTTACAAGTTGTTGCTATGGCAGAGCATGACCAGAGCATAACAGAAACCACCCATTTTCTAACCGCTTCATCCAATTCAGGGTCAGGGGGTCAGGGGGTCGCGGGGCACGGGGGAGCCAGAGCCTCAGAAAGTAATAAGCAGGAGATACCTGGGACTGGATGGTAGTCCAATGCAGGGAAGACACAGACACTCACCAATTATCCCAGAAGCCAATTAACCTACCAGTAGTTCTTTGAACTGTGGGAGGAAGCCGGAGCACCCAAAGCAAACTCATGCAAACATGGGGAGAACATACAAGCTCCATACAGATAGCACCCCAGGTCCAGAAGTGTACCCAGGGCCTCAGCACTGTGAGCTAGCAATGCTAAACGCTGGGCTACTGTGCATGCTAATTTCTAGGCATCAGGTGATCAATCAGGTAGTGTTTCTCAGATAAAAGGACACCAGTTATTTAGTATGAGATTCAAATTGACCTCAGAACAAAATATAACTTATGTTATATAACATATATAGAACTTACTACAGCATAACTGTCTTATTTGTCTCTTGTAGAAAATATTAACAGCATGCCTATTAAACATACAGTATCTAGCAATCAGCAATCAAAATAAAAACATTTCCAAACATGGAAACTGCCCAGTTAATGAAGCATTTCAAAGACATTAATCTATTCAATAATTACAGTTTTAAGTAGATAACAGATTTATATTCAGATTACGAAAGCATCATAACAACTGCTGCTTGTGTAAGGAATCCATGAATACCACTGTACATGAGAATTCCACACCTATTTGTAATCAATACACAAAATCCTATTGAATTTCAGGTACTTGTTTATTCAGCATTGCTTGACTCCGCGGACTCCTTGTTGTTTCAATATTCTAGCAATAGGACTAATCGCCAATACAGTGCCGTTGTAATCTATTCCTTCTGCCAACCATATTTTGAGATGATTACGTTTACAGAAGCAAATATTATTCAGTGCTTTTTCTTCACTCCTTTAATCAAACCCACATTTCTATAAGGAGGGCCATTGTGAAACTCCCCAAAGTGAGCTGAATTAATCTTTTATTCTTCACACCTGCGAAGTCATTCCTTCATTGTGTAATATGAAGGCCTTTCATTATTCACGTATACTACAACATCTGAAAATAATGGGTCTTGAAATAGTTGAATGAAAGAAAATCCTGAATAACTCCTCCAAATGCGTGTTACACTTTCATCAAGTACACACACTTTGAATGTGATGAACTATAAAAAGTTATTTTAACCATACCCAATGGAGCTCAGGAGTGCGATTGCATACACAATCATGTTTTCAGTGTTTGGACATCAGCCGTACATCAGAACAATCATTTCACTAACACAGCTCCGTGTTGAGTGACTTCCCTCCAAGAACACAAAGTCACTTTCCCTTAGCAATTATTGCATGGACTTTGATTATCTGCCTTCTGCATCAAGCCCTGTATTATATACGGTACAAAGCCAAGCTTTGGGATAGTGCTTTGTTTGGATCCTTGTCTTGATCCTTTTGGATCCCAGGCTGCTCATTTGCAAATGAGTTTTGAGATTAATTATAGTGACTATAGCAATGAGCTGGCACTGTGGTTCACAGAGCTGGGGTCCTGGGTTCAATTCCTGGGGTGCAGTCTGGATGGAATTGTATGTTCTCCCTTCATTTGTGTGGATTTCTTCCAGGTGCTCCAGTTTCTTCCCACAGTCCAAAGACATACAGTACTAGTAGGTTAAGGTGGAACTACAGTCCCAATTTTGCAGACACAAAATTATTTAATTTCAGTCACAAAATAAAATCATTGACATTTTAGAAAAACTTTACAAACTCAAAATTGAGCACAAAATTATGAATTTTGTGAAAGGACTGTAAGTTACGCCATGTTGTAACAAATTCGCATTCAAGTTCCACTCAAATTGCGATGTGATGCAGCCCTTCCTGCTCACTAATCACTGTAATGACTAATGCAATGTGATGTAGGAGAGAAAGGGTATAGGTTATGCAGCAAACATTTCACTGCAAAAAACGTTCCATTCCAAGGTTCTTTATGCAGAGTTAACAATGTAGTATTATTTATTGGCAAAAACGTAAAAAAGTTGAGAGTTATATTTCCATTGGATTAAACGACATGTATTCACAAGCCTGCTCCTTTACAATGTCATAGGGCCACAACAGATTATAGGAAGTTTTGCTGCCTCGTTCTGAATCGCAGAACATGGTAATTCTTTAACCTTGAAATGTAGTCTATTTTGTGATGTAATGATGCAATGTCCCTTTACTGAGAGCCAGCAATCAACGGATGTGTCTGATCGTGAATGGTTTTCCCTGTTGTTTGTTGTATTACTTGGTGTTGCATTTTAAGCTGTGCATGAGGCAGGACCCGGAGGCTGCTGCTTCTGCTGGTGCTTCTGCTGGGATTGAGGAAGAGCTGAGCGCCATGTAAGGCAAAGTCACTGCGTTCCACTTTATCAGGTGCCTGGAGTGTAAGAGCTGCAGATAATATTGAGTCACATTAATCCCAACATATTTCAAATATTATGAAAATTAAATAAATTAAATCAAATAACTTTCATTAAAAAAATCAATCACTCTTTACCTTGCTTTTTCAGTTGTTTTTAAGGAAAATTGATGCCGAGAATGTGTGAATACTGCTTTTTGATGGTTCCAAGACCAATGTGACCTGTTCTATTGCCTGCTAATTGTACGTTCCAGGTTGAAAAATTATTTTTAGGAGGTCAAGGTGTATGAATGATAAGAGAAAAACTGAAATAACCACAGCTACGCAAACACCAGTCCACCAAAAAAAAATCATTTAATTAAAATAAGGTAACATTTTTTTTTCATCATCATACGGATGAACTGTGCTAAATGTGTTTCTAAAAAGAAAAAGCAGGACGTGAGTCGTGAGCCAAGATCATGACTCTTTTGCTCTTCTTCACATCAGTTTTCATCTGCGAGGAGGAGGAGGAGGGCGGCTCCTGATGTGCTGACACTTGGGGAAGTGCCTCTGTGCCGGCCTGGGGGCAAAGCGCCGGCCGCAGTGAGGGCAGGGCACGTAGTCGGGGTTTGGATTCGCGGGGGGCTGGGGCAGGTTCACAACTTTCCCTCCTTGCGTGATCACCTGCTGCACCTCCCTGGCCTGTTTGATGCTCCGAATGAAATCCTCGTGCTTCTGCCTCCAGTTGTTCTTTCTCAGCTGGGAACAGGAAATGAAACCAATAAAACAGCTTCCAGAAAAAGTCCAGACTAGCACTGCGTACACAGTCTGGTCGCAAACCATTCACAAGGCAAGAAAATATCAATACAGTAATAACGTAGCTTTCTGGGGCTACCTTTCAGGTCATTGGGTAGAGAGTACAATTTACGTAGTTATGGTTTTGTTTCCTGTGAGTGCTATTTGCTTGATATGTAGATTTTTACAACAGAATTCAGAAGTCACTAAGACACATTTATTCTGTCTGGCAAATGTGCCTTTGCGGCAGTTTTTCAGAAGAGTACTTCATAAAACACTTATTTATTGTTTACATTGATTTATAAGCTGAGTCTGACTCTAGGAGAAAAAAAGGGAAGCTTTTTTCTCCTTACCACGATTGGCGGTTTAACCTTCTTCTTATGGATGTATGTCTCCAGTTCTGTTCCCTTGGCCCTGTGCTTGAAAGAGTCAAAAACCTTCCTCTTTGAATTCTGAAGCTTCTTGCAGATCTTGCTGTGTTTCTCCAGCCTCTCTACAGCAAACTTCCCGTGACACAGTTCACAGGGCACCAGCTGAGGGTTTCCACTCTGGCTATTCTCATATGGAAATTGCTCAGCGGTAGGGCACATCAGACTTGTAGGGGACAAATATCTGTTTTCCACTGACAGAGTTCGTTCATCCAGACATGTGGTGTTATTTCTGAAGTGGCCCTGCGCGGCCTGTGCCGCTGACACGTCGCTTTCAGGGAGCCTTGCTTTCTTGAGATACTTTCTCCTTCCACAGGGGACGTCTTCTAGCCCACGGCTGCAAGGGCTCACTTGACGTCTCTCCTGATGGGAAAGCGCAGAGGGAAAGTGCGATTCTGCGCATCCGCCACCTTCCATTGGAGAACCATAATCAAGGTTGTCTCCTCTGATAGGAAGGGCTTTCCTTGGAGTGAAGGCTTTTTGCTTCTCCATTCTGCAGGTCAGAAGAGGCACGGCCTTAGAGCGGTGGTTGGCCCATGGTCCTCTGGGGCAAAGCTCGCTCTGCCTCGCCTCTATTTTCCCTTCCGGCCACCTCTCTGGAGTCTTCCATCTCTCTCGGAACCATCCTCAGCTCCTCCTGAGCTCTGAAGAGCTTCGCCTGCATCATGGCCTCCTTCTGGCGAATCTCGTCCTTCATCATGGCCTCCTTCCGGCGCATCTCATCCTGCAGGCTGGCCTCCCTCCGGCGATGCTCCTCCTTCAGCACGGCCTCTGCCTCGGCCACTTTTCGTAGCTCCTCTTGCAACTTAAAGTGCTCCTTCCCATTGGCATGAGAAGGGCATTGCCCTGGAGGGGTCGCCACCATGGGGAGGACAGTCCTGTCCTTAGGTTTGCGTACTCTTGAGCCCCTCCTGCCCGGCCTCTCGCAGGGCCTCTCATGACCATCCTGAGGCGGGGTGGGGGCAAACAAGGAATCACTCTGTGCATCCGGGCGGTCCACAGCCCGAACCTCACCAGGGCCGGAGACTTTCCTGTTACCCATAGGCTTCAGGGGGTAAGACCGATCATACCCCACAATGTTCTTCTCGGGGCCCTGTTGGGCTTGGAAGCGATAGCTGTTCCCCATCTTCTTCTCCGCAGCGTATTTGACATATTGGAAACATTTTCTCATCTTCTGTAGAGCTGCCTCCTGCCGGCGATTGTACATGGCGATCATTTTTTTCTCCTTTTCCTGCATCAGTTTCTCTTGGAAGGTGTCCTTCAGAAGCTGTATCTTGGGAGGCGGGCAGTACGTGGAGATCAGATCCTGTTGCCTTAAGGGCGCGGGTCGATTCGAGTCTGTGTCCTTCGGGGAGGGGGACAGAGCACCAGGCTTAGGACTGGGCTCCATTGGCAAATGAGATATGAGCTTTGTTTCCCAGGTATCTGGAAAAGGCAAAAATGGCAAATAAATGATATCCTGCACAGTCTAGTATGGTCTAATAGAAAAGAATAAAAAAAAACAATTCAGGAAATACACAACTTTTTAATATTAAACCTAATGGTGTTGAATGCTGCATGCTGACTCAGTAGGAGACAGATCCTAAACATAAACATTATAATAAACATTTGTTTCCCAAATAACATTCTCAATGTTCAGAATGCTTAAAGTCATGAGCTTTTTTAAAAATGTTTAACTGAAACCTGGAAATGTGCTATTTCATTTCAAAGCTTGTATTATATCTATGATATAAATGTTTTTTTATATAAAATTAACCCATTATGCAACAGGGGTTTGAGCAAAAGTCACTGTGAATAAGGGAATTTATCAATATTAATTAGCCGTTTCACTACATTATAGATAGCTGAAGGATTATGATACAGTATATCGATTTCGCTACAAATTGACAAGCATATTTGATGACACTTACCAAACAAGTTTTAAACAGCGGAGAAATAGTTCACCACGACGATAGCAATGCAATGTTTGACTGCATCTCCCTATGTGATATATCTGTATTTGGGTATATACAGATCACGTAATTCAGGGAGCACTGTTACGTCAGGTCACCAACCATTATTACGACGCTCATATGTCATAGAGCTCCTTAGGATGTTTGTATAATCTTTATCCAAATTTTCATATGGCCGCAGTTACGGCGTTTATTTTACAGTTAATGTAACAGGGTGTCATTATATTTTTCTGTCTTGTGGCAGACCACTTAAATAAATCTGAGTAGGCGGTTTCTACAAGTGGGTCAGATAAAATATTAAATATACAGTAAAAGCTCACACCTATTCATACCCTTTATGTACTGTATATTGTAGCGTTTTGCAGGTTCTTTTTCAGAACTAAAGAACAGTGGAGACGCGATTAACCAAGCACTGGCTTTATTTTACAACCACACCAAAACCAAACACAGGATCTACACACACATGAGGAGACTGACGAACACGTACACACATTTAGGGTGGTAATTACCTAACAACACACTCTACTTTTACAGGACTACACAGGGCACTAGAATTACTAGGACATTATTTACACAGGTAGGGTCAGCCGCTGGTCATCGTGCTGACCCTCAGACTCTTCCCGGCTACCACTCCCAGCATGCCCAGCGGTACTACGAGCGCCTAGGGGCGCTTCCTCCTCACCACCAGGCGAGGGCGTTACACTGCCCCCACCTGAAGCGTCTGGCGTCTCGCCGACGTCGAACACCCCCCTCAGGCTGTACTCGTATTCGGCCAACTGCTGCGGAACCCTGCGTGAGCGGCCGCTGCGCCGCGGTGACGGCTGGCGATCCACGGACGCCCCACTATCGGCCGGCTCCGGCCCCGGCTGCTCCTCTGGAGCCTCCCCACACGGCTCCTCCTCCCGGGCCCGGTAGGGGGCCAGGCGGTCTCGGTGCAGGACCACCACTCTCCCCCGTGTTCGCAACCGGACACGGTAGCAGACCTCGCCCACCACCCCGAGTACCTCAGCGGGCCCCTCCCACGACGGCGCCAGCTTAGGACTGAGGCCTTTGCGGCGCTGCGGGTTGTACACCCAAACCGAGTCCCCGGGCTGGAAGGCAGGCCCCCTGCAGCGCAGGTCGTAGTCCCGCTTCTGCCGGACCCCCGCCTGTGTCAGGTGGGTCCGTGCAAAGCTGTGCACCCGCTGCATCCGCTGCCGCAGGTCCCACTCGTAGTCCGGTCCAGCCGGCGGTGCCGACCCGTCTCCGGGCGGCGGGCCGAAGACCAGGTCCACCGGTGTTCGCATTTCCCGGCCCAGCATGAGCGAGGCCGGGGTGCACCCGGTGGATTCCTGGACCGCGGTCCGATACGCCCAGAGCGCAAGGGGGAGGTGGCGGTCCCAGTCCCGTTGGTGCCGGGACACCAGGGTGGCCAGCTGGGTGGCGAGCGTCCGATTAAACCGCTCTACCAACCCGTCGCTCTGGGGATGCAGCGGGGTGGTCCGCGTCTTAGTAATCCCCAGGCGCTGGCACACTCTGGCGAAGACCTGGGACTCGAAGTTACGCCCCAGGTCACTGTGTAACTCCTCCGGCACCCCCAGCCTGGCAAACATCCCCTCCAGCAGTGCATCGGCCACCGTGGGGGCACTCTGGTCCGGGAGGGCGTAGGCCTCCGGCCACTTCGTAAAGTAATCCATAGCCACCAAGACGTAGCGGTTCCCGGCCTCGGTGCGCGGAAACGGGCCCAAAACGTCCACTCCCACCCGCTCCATAGGAGCCCCCACCTGGTGTTGTTGGAGGGGGGCCCGAGAGCGCTCGGGGGGACCCTTCTGCGCCACGCACACCGCACACGTTCGGCAGTACCGCTCCACGTCCCGGTGGCAAAGACCCCAATAAAAATGGCCTCGGAGACGCTGCAGGGTTTTTTTACCGCCGAAGTGCCCCACACCCGGTTGGCCATGCACCGCTCGGAGCACCGCCCCGCGGAGCGACCAAGGCACCACCAGCTGCCACCGTACCTCGCCACTGGAGGTTACCCGCCACCCCCGGCGCAGCACCCCGTCCTTTACCTCCAAGGCCTCCCACAGGGTTGCAGAGGGCCTTGACGGACTTCGGGTGCGGGGCGAGCTCCTCTCGTGTAGGCCGCACTCCTGCTGCCCTCCAGCGGAGCACCGGGCCCACGTCAGGATCAGCTGCCTGACGCTGCGCCAGGTCTGGCAGGCCCACCCCCAGCGGCCCCTCCCGGGCCGTGGCCGCGGCGCTCACCCCCGCCACGGTGCGGACAGCCTCCTCACGCTGCTCCCGCCGGGCGCAGTGATGGCAGTCCGCGGCCTCGCAGGGGCACCGCGAGAGAGCGTCGGCATTGAGATGGCGAGACCCCGCACGGTGCACGACAGTGAAGTCGTACTCCTGCAGGATCTCTATCCATCGCGCCATCTGTCCCTCTGGCTCCTTAAAGTGGAGCAGCCAGGTGAGGGACGCATGGTCGGTCCTCAACCGGAACCGGGTCCCGAACAGGTACGGCCTGAAATGGTGGACCGCCGCCATCACCGCCAGCAGCTCGCGACGGGTCACGCAGTAGTTCCGCTCAGGCCTAGTCAGAGCCCGACTATAGTAGGCCACTACGCGCTCCCCATCCGGCCCCTCCTGCGCCAACACCGCCCCCACCCCCGAGTCACTCGCGTCGGTGTCGAGAATATACGGCAACCGCGGGTCGGGGTAGGCCAGCACGGGGGCCCCCACCAGAGCTTCGCGCAACCGGCCAAAGGCAGTCTCACAGCCCGAGTCCCAGTCAAAACGGCGGCCCTTGTCGGTGAGGCGGTGCAGCGGGGCGGCGATGCTGGCAAAGTCCCGGACGAACCTCCGATAGTACGAGGCCAACCCCAGAAAGCTGCGGAGCTCCGCGACGGTGCGTGGAGTCGGCCAGCCCCTCACTGCGGCGACCTTACCTGGGTCCATAGCCACCCCTCGCGGTCCAACAACATGTCCCAGGAAGGTCACCTCCCGCCGCAGGAGCTCGCACTTGCGGGGGTTGAGCCTCAGGCCAGCACCGCCTGGAGGTTCGTCAAGGCCTGGTCGAAACTCCGTGCATGAACCAGCAGATCGTCCAGATATAACACGCACTGGTTCCGCGGGACCGATGCCAGCACCCTCTCCATCAGCCTCTCGAACGTCGCCGGGGCATTGCACAGGCCAAAAGGCATGACAGTAAACTGCCAGAGGCCCTGGCCGATGGAAAAGGCCGTCTTCGGGCGAGCATCGGGAGCAAGCGGTACCTGCCAGTAGCCGCAGCGGAGGTCCAGGGAGCTGAACCAGGTCGACCCGGTGATGTAGTCCAGGGCGTCATCTATCCTCGGCAGGGGTAGGAATCTTTCCGGGTGACCTCATTCAGCTTGCGGTAGTTGACGCAGAACCTCCACGAGCCGTCTTTTTTTTTAACCAGTACGGCTGGCGCCGACCACGGGCTTGCGGAGGGCTCAATCACCCCCGCTGCGGCCATCTCCCGGATCTTTTCCTCGGCGGCGGTCCGCTTGGCGTGGACCATGCGTCCTGGTGGGATGCGGATGGGCCGAGCGTCGCCGGTGTTGATCTCGTGTTGGACCAGGGCAGTGCGGGTGCAGTCCTCATCCCTCGCCGCAAAGAGGTCTTCGTTCTGGGCGAGTAGCTCCTGGAGCCGCTGCCGCTGGTCCTGATCGAGGCCCTCGCAGCTCCGCTGGAAGAGGTCCTCAACGGCACGCTTCGCTTCCACGCAACGCTCGGCCCCCGCCGCCGCCTTGTCTGGCCCCCCGGCCGATTCAGGGGCAGGATCCGGCACGCTCGCTCCCCGGCTCGCATGCCTGGTCTGCCACGGCGACTGACGCCGCCGCCGCCGCTGCCTCTTGTTCCCCCGGCTCCGGCAAGCCCGCGTCCCTCGGCCTTCGCCGGACCTGCCCTCCACCAGGTGCAGTCGCTCCCCCTGCCACACCAACTCCTGCCGGTCCAAGTCCAACCTGGCCCCCACTCGATACAGTAGGTCCAGCCCCAGAATGCAGTCCTCCTGGATGGGTGCAAGGTAGCAGGGGTGGCGCACCGTCGCTGCACCCAGACGGAAGGCAAGCACCCGTTTCCCCCGGACTGCAGCGAGCTGTCCCGTCACGGTCCTCAGCCGCAGGCTGGAGGCCTCCCATCCTGGGGGGTTGGTGCCCTCGGTGTCGGGGAGGACGCCCGGCCGAAGTAGGGTCACTGATGAACCGGTGTCGAGTAGGGCCAGGCAGGGTTGGTCCTCAATCCGGCAGTGGAGGTACAGGCCCCGGCTACAGCCGACTCGCCCCACGGTGGCGTGAGGGGCGCCGGTTTTTACAGCGCTCTCCGGAGCGGGGGTTGAGGTGTTCAAGGGCGGCCTTCCCCGCGCTGAGCCGCCCCGTTCCCGTTTCCCGACGCCGATCGGGGAGAGCGAGGTTCGGGTGCCCGGCAGAACCGGGCTCGGTGTCCTCTTTTCCCGCAGCGGTCGCAAATCAGCGTGCGGGGCTGTTCCCCCGGCGGTCGCTGCACGGGCTGGCTCCTCTTCCCCCTCGCTGGATTCCTCCGTCGCCGCCTCGGTCAGCCGGCAGGGCGCACTGCGTCTGCTGGCGCTGCCAGTCACCCCGAACACTACCTCAGCCCGTGTAGCAAGGGCCAAGGCCTGCTCCAGCGATGTTGGCGCGGCCAGCTGCACGTGGCGCCGCAGCTCCTCGGGCGAGAGGGCCTTGAGAAAGGCCTGGAGAGCCATCTCCCGCTGCGCCTCCCGGGGGAAAGTTGGGTATCCTCGGCGGGCGAGGAACATGACATCCGCGGCGACCGGGCCCAGTCGCTCTCCTGGTCGGCGCCGCCGCAGGGCCAGCCTCTCCCGCATCAAGTCCGGCGCCTCCTCTACACCGAAGCGCAGCTGGAGGGCTGCTGCCAGCGCCGTGTAGTCGCCTCTGTCCTCCTCCGGGACGTCCAGGAGCACCTGGCAGGCCGCTCCTTCCAGCGCCGCCGCCAGGTGGCCGGCCATCTCCGCCCGGCTCCAGCCATTCGTCCGGGCCGCGAGCTGGAACTGCGCCTCATAGGTCTCCCAAGGCGCCTCACCATCGTAGCGACCTGGTCGCACCCGCGCCGATGGGTGTGGGAATCGCTGATCGGCTCCGGCAGGGAGGGCATCCTCTCTCCGGGGCGGCCGCCCCAATTCTACTGGCGGGACCACTACTGGGTAGCCCTGGTAAGGGCTGTGGCCACCTGTCGCACCCAGGAGTTGCTCAGGCTCCCTATGTGCGCCGCCGATGGGTTCTGCGTCTTCCAGCGTCAGCCGGCGCTTTATGGAATCGGGTAGTGTCTGCCACAAGTTGTTCATTCTGCCCGCTTCTGACACCAATGTAACGCAACGGGGGCTCAGGCGGGCGCCCTTGCCGCATTTGGTCGGCCCCTGGACCCTCCGGGGCTCGAACCCGGGACTTCCGCGTCTCTCTGCAGCGACCCAGCCCCGTGAGCTAAAGAGAGATCTCTCTTTAGCTCACGGGGCTAGGTCGCTGCAGAGAGACGCGGAAGTCCCGGGTTCGAGCCTCCAGTCGGGATGGGGCCGACCAGATGCGGCAAGGGCGCCCGCCTGAGCCCCCGTTGCGTTACATTGGTGTCAGAAGCAGGGCGGGATAGCCCTTCGCCGGGGACGGCGATTTAAGCGGGGGAGAGTGTAACGCTTACGGCCGACAAGCACTGTGTGTAAGAGCCGGCGTACCAGAGCGGGTGACGTCACCGCCCTTCCCTGTGATAGCAGGACCACAGCTATTGGGCTGTGGAGAGATCTCTCTTTAGCTCACGGGGCTGGGTCGCTGCAGAGAGACGCGGAAGTCCCGGGTTCGAGCCCCGGAGGGTGCAGGGGCCGACCAAATGCGGCAAGGGCGCCCGCCTGAGCCCCCGTTGCGTTACAATATCTACAATTACGTATACTACGTATACAGTTATCGTATACTATAATACGATAACTACCATTACAAAATGTCTCCCTTTTGATTTGAAGTGGTTCTTTTAAATAAGTAAATTGCAATCACTTAGCCTACATCTGAGCTCCTAATTCATCGCGACGACGGACTGAGACTCCAGTCGGATTTGTGAGAAGGGGTGTGCCTGTTTTAAAACCGATTCATACGTCTTAAACACATGGACATAGATAGCAGTCTGTGTTATATAATTTATCTTTTTATTTTATTTAAATTTAAGTATCACATACACATTTTCAAAGTAACTGTACCCCTTTTAATTATGATCCCCATCGCTCACAGCTCCGAAGGTGAGACGAGGGCTACTTCAGATGGGATTTCCAATATTTCTCTCTTAGCTTGTATACCGGTGGAAAGGAGAGGGGTCTTAAAACGTGTTGATAGTAAGATTGGGATGTATTTGCAGTCTAGATATAGTTTTTTTAATGTTCGGAGCCGCCACAGATTCATTTTCTTACGACTGCTTTTCTGGATGACAATGACAATGCAAACGATGGTGTTAAGGCGAGGCTGTGCCTTAAGGCTCCTCTGCTTACAATATTCAGCGCGTAAATCGCAAACGAGCGCCTTCCCTTACGATGAAAATGCAGAAAATAAGACCACGAGATTTAAACCTACGGCTTACAAATTTATGGGTAAACACTAAAACCGTATCTTTAGCAAAACTGGCGAGACAATGTGTTTTATCATTTAAAAAAGTACTGGAAAATAATTAAAGGTTATCACGATAAACAGAGGTTACTGATCTACTACTGTACGCTGTGACCAAAAATGAGAGTCCCCCGATCCTCGCAGCCTTCATGCTTTGGTCTTGGCCTGGCCGTTTTTTTTAAGATAATGGGGTCAAGTTAAGAAATTATGCAAGTTTCTAATCAAATCCAAGGGCGCCTCGATCTCCTAAACATCTTTAGAAGGCCGACGGACCACACTGCACGGTCCGGGTCCGGGCCCTGACCCGGTTCTGGATAATGCTAGCTTAAAGTGAAAAATTCTACTGTACATATTATGTTTCTTATTATGGTATATATGTATAATATAGCGCGACCGCTTCACGAAGCTAGAAAGAAAGTTATCCGCCATTTTTATTTTACCTGCAATTGAATTTGCCATTAAAATCATTATTAATACCGCAGCTGCTAAATAACTTACCTAAAAGCGTTCAGATACAAAAGCACTTGAGCTGTAATGTTTGTATACTGTTGGCCCGATGACCTACTTCAAGAAGAATTGTTACATAGACCGCCAAGGACTGTCATCACACTTTACGTCATAAAGCGCTTTAAAACTTTAGACAAGTTCAACACCTCATATTTTGTACTGTTTATCATGGTAAAAGCAACTCAAAGCAATTATAAAAATGATCGAAAGGTAAAAATACAAGCTTATACGAGCTGTCGTTTTAACATTTATAACATATATTTAAACAAAACATATATAATCTATTTTAATAAAATAGAAAAGTGTTCTTAGTCTTCACTTAAAAGCTGTTAGAAGCTGCCTTTCTGACAAGAGAGTTCTGTGAGTTCCACAGTCTCAGTGCATTAAAGTCAAAACCAGTTGCTTTTTATTTCCTGTTTTACGACAGAGCAAGGAGGGTGTCCACAGACCACTGTGCACCTGCAGACTGATATGGGGGGTAAAAAGTCTAGAAGTTAGTAAATAAGATTTTAACATATGTTCTAAAACACACCGGACACCTGTACAGTGATGCCAACACAGTGATCTGAGCTCCTTCTTTGAGTTAAATCCTAGCATCTGCATTTTTTACAAGTTGTTGCTATGGCAGAGCATGACCAGAGCATAACAGAAACCACCCATTTTCTAACCGCTTCATCCAATTCAGGGTCAGGGGGTCAGGGGGTCGCGGGGCACGGGGGAGCCAGAGCCTCAGAAAGTAATAAGCAGGAGATACCTGGGACTGGATGGTAGTCCAATGCAGGGAAGACACAGACACTCACCAATTATCCCAGAAGCCAATTAACCTACCAGTAGTTCTTTGAACTGTGGGAGGAAGCCGGAGCACCCAAAGCAAACTCATGCAAACATGGGGAGAACATACAAGCTCCATACAGATAGCACCCCAGGTCCAGAAGTGTACCCAGGGCCTCAGCACTGTGAGCTAGCAATGCTAAACGCTGGGCTACTGTGCATGCTAATTTCTAGGCATCAGGTGATCAATCAGGTAGTGTTTCTCAGATAAAAGGACACCAGTTATTTAGTATGAGATTCAAATTGACCTCAGAACAAAATATAACTTATGTTATATAACTTATATAGAACTTACTACAGCATAACTGTCTTATTTGGCTCTTGTAGAAAATATTAACAGCATGCCTATTAAACATACAGTATCTAGCAATCAGCAATCAAAATAAAAACATTTCCAAACATGGAAACTGCCCAGTTAATGAAGCATTTCAAAGACATTAATCTATTCAATAATTACAGTTTTAAGTAGATAACAGATTTATATTCAGATTACGAAAGCATCATAACAACTGCTGCTTGTGTAAGGAATCCATGAATACCACTGTACATGAGAATTCCACACCTATTTGTAATCAATACACAAAATCCTATTGAATTTCAGGTACTTGTTTATTCAGCATTGCTTGACTCCGCGGACTCCTTGTTGTTTCAATATTCTAGCAATAGGACTAATCGCCAATACAGTGCCGTTGTAATCTATTCCTTCTGCCAGCAGAGGACGGTATTCGCACAGCCAGTTCAGGATAAGATACGGTCCTCGCAGTTCACAGTACAACTGGCCAAAGCCGTATTCGGAATATGCTCTCGATAACCTCATTTAGTTTAAGTACGGCCATATTTCATATCAACCCACAGATGCATTGCATAAACACTAGAATTCTGGTTGTACTTAAATTGACCTTATACGTTTTGGATTATGTTTAACCTTCTTCAATTTCTTCAACCATATTTTGAGATGATTACGTTTACAGAAGCAAATATTATTCAGTGCTTTTTCTTCACTCCTTTAATCAAACCCACATTTCTATAAGGAGGGCCATTGTGAAACTCCCCAAAGTGAGCTGAATTAATCTTTTATTCTTCACACCTGCGAAGTCATTCCTACATTGTGTAATATGAAGGCCTTTCATTATTCACGTATACTACAACATCTGAAAATAATGGGTCTTGAAATAGTTGAATGAAAGAAAATCCTGAATAACTCCTCCAAATGCGTGTTACACTTTCATCAAGTACACACACTTTGAATGTGATGAACTATAAAAAGTTATTTTAACCATACCCAATGGAGCTCAGGAGTGCGATTGCATACACAATCATGTTTTCAGTGTTTGGACATCAGCCGTACATCAGAACAATCATTTCACTAACACAGCTCCATGTTGAGTGACTTCCCTCCAAGAACACAAAGTCACTTTCCCTTAGCGATTATTGCATGGACTTTGATTATCTGCCTTCTGCATCAAGCCCTGTATTATATACGGTACAAAGCCAAGCTTTGGGATAGTGCTTTGTTTGGATCCTTGTCTTGATCCTTTTGGATCCCAGGCTGCTCATTTGCAAATGAGTTTTGACATTAATTATAGTGACTATAGCAATGAGCTGGCACTGTGGTTCACAGAGCTGGGGTCCTGGGTTCAATTCCTGGGGTGCAGTCTGGATGGAATTGTATGTTCTCCTTTCATTTGTGTGGATTTCTTCCAGGTGCTCCAGTTTCTTCCCACAGTCCAAAGACATACAGTACTAGTAGGTTAAGGTGGAACTACAGTCCCAATTTTGCAGACACAAAATTATTTAATTTCAGTCACAAAATAAAATCATTGACATTATAGAAAAACTTTACAAACTCAAAATTGAGCACAAAATCATGAATTTTGTGAAAGGACTGTAAGTTACGCCATGTTGTAACAAATTCGCATTCAAGTTCCACACAAATTGCGATGTGATGCAGCCCTTCCTGCTCACTAATCACTGTAATGACTAATGCAATGTGATGTAGGAGAGAAAGGGTATAGGTTATGCAGCAAACATTTCACTGCAAAAAACGTTCCATTCCAAGGTTCTTTATGCAGAGTTAACAATGTAGTATTATTTATTGGCAAAAACGGAAAAAAGTTGAGAGCAATATTTCCATTGGATTAAACGAGATGTATTCACAAGCCTGCTCCTTTACAATGTCACAGGGCCACAACAGATTATAGGAAGTTTTGCTGCCTCGTTCTGAATCGCAGAACATGGTAATTCTTTAACCTTGAAATGTAGTCTATTTTGTGATGTAATGATGCAATGTCCCTTTACTGAGAGCCAGCAATCAACGGATGTGTCTGATCGTGAATGGTTTTCCCTGTTGTTTGTTGTATTACTTGGTGTTGCATTTTAAGCTGTGCATGAGGCAGGACCCGGAGGCTGCTGCTTCTGCTGGTGCTTCTGCTGGGATTGAGGAAGAGCTGAGCGCCATGTAAGGCAAAGACACTGCGTTCCACTTTATCAGGTGCCTGGAGTGTAAGAGCTGCAGATAATATTGAGTCACATTAATCCCAACATATTTCAAATATTATGAAAATTAAATAAATTAAATCAAATAACTTTCATTAAAAAAATCAATCACTCTTTACCTTGCTTTTTCAGTTGTTTTTAAGGAAAATTGATGCCGAGAATGTGTGAATACTGCTTTTTGATGGTTCCAAGACCAATGTGACCTGTTCTATTGCCTGCTAATTGTACGTTCCAGGTTGAAAAATTATTTTTAGGAGGTCAAGGTGTATGAATGATAAGAGAAAAACTGAAATAACCACAGCTACGCAAACACCAGTCCACCAAAAAAAAATCATTTAATTAAAATAAGGTAACATTTTTTTTTCATCATCATACGGATGAACTGTGCTAAATGTGTTTCTAAAAAGAAAAAGCAGGACGTGAGTCGTGAGCCAAGATCATGACTCTTTTGCTCTTCTTCACATCAGTTTTCATCTGCGAGGAGGAGGAGGAGGGCGGCTCATGATGTGCTGACACTTGGGGAAGTGCCTCTGTGCCGGCCTGGGGGCAAAGCGCCGGCCGCAGTGAGGGCAGGGCACGTAGTCGGGGTTTGGATTCGCGGGGGGCTTGGGCAGGTTCACAACTTTCCCTCCTTGCGTGATCACCTGCTGCACCTCCCTGGCCTGTTTGATGCTCCGAATGAAATCCTCGTGCTTCTGCCTCCAGTTGTTCTTTCTCAGCTGGGAACAGGAAATGAAACCAATAAAACAGCTTCCAGAAAAAGTCCAGACTAGCACTGCGTACACAGTCTGGTCGCAAACCATTCACAAGGCAAGAAAATATCAATACAGTAATAACGTAGCTTTCTGGGGCTACCTTTCAGGTCATTGGGTAGAGAGTACAATTTACGTAGTTATGGTTTTGTTTCCTGTGAGTGCTATTTGCTTGATATGTAGATTTTTACAACAGAATTCAGAAGTCACTAAGACACATTTATTCTGTCTGGCAAATGTGCCTTTGCGGCAGTTTTTCAGAAGAGTACTTCATAAAACACTTATTTATTGTTTACATTGATTTATAAGCTGAGTCTGACTCTAGGAGAAAAAAAGGGAAGCTTGGAAAGAGTTTAAGGATAGCCCTTACCACGATTGGCGGTTTAACCTTCTTCTTATGGATGTATGTCTCCAGTTCTGTTCCCTTGGCCCTGTGCTTGAAAGAGTCAAAAACCTTCCTCTTTGAATTCTGAAGCTTCTTGCAGATCTTGCTGTGTTTCTCCAGCCTCTCTACAGCAAACTTCCCGTGACACAGTTCACAGGGCACCAGCTGAGGGTTTCCACTCTGGCTATTCTCATATGGAAATTGCTCAGCGGTAGGGCACATCAGACTTGTAGGGGACAAATATCTGTTTTCCACTGACAGAGTTTGTTCATCCAGACATGTGGTGTTATTTCTGAAGTGGCCCTGCGCGGCCTGTGCCGCTGACACGTCGCTTTCAGGGAGCCTTGCTTTCTTGAGATACTTTCTCCTTCCACAGGGGACGTCTTCTAGCCCACGGCTGCAAGGGCTCACTTGACGTCTCTCCTGATGGGAAAGCGCAGAGGGAAAGTGCGATTCTGCGCATCCGCCACCTTCCATTGGAGAACCATAATCAAGGTTGTCTCCTCTGATAGGAAGGGCTTTCCTTGGAGTGAAGGCTTTTTGCTTCTCCATTCTGCAGGTCAGAAGAGGCACGGCCTTAGAGCGGTGGTTGGCCCATGGTCCTCTGGGGCAAAGCTCGCTCTGCCTCGCCTCTATTTTCCCTTCCGGCCACCTCTCTGGAGTCTTCCATCTCTCTCGGAACCATCCTCAGCTCCTCCTGAGCTCTGAAGAGCTTCGCCTGCATCATGGCCTCCTTCTGGCGAATCTCGTCCTTCATCATGGCCTCCTTCCGGCGCATCTCATCCTGCAGGCTGGCCTCCCTCCGGCGATGCTCCTCCTTCAGCGCGGCCTCTGCCTCGGCCACTTTTCGTAGCTCCTCTTGCAACTGAAAGTGCTCCTTCCCATTGGCATGAGAAGGGCATTGCCCTGGAGGGGTCGCCACCATGGGGAGGACAGTCCTGTCCTTAGGTTTGCGTACTCTTGAGCCCCTCCTGCCCGGCCTCTCGCAGGGCCTCTCATGACCATCCTGAGGCGGGGTGGGGGCAAACAAGGAATCACTCTGTGCATCCGGGCGGTCCACAGCCCGAACCTCACCAGGGCCGGAGACTTTCCTGTTACCCATAGGCTTCAGGGGGTAAGACCGATCATACCCCACAATGTTCTTCTCGGGGCCCTGTTGGGCTTGGAAGCGATAGCTGTTCCCCATCTTCTTCTCCGCAGCGTATTTGACATATTGGAAACATTTTCTCATCTTCTGTAGAGCTGCCTCCTGCCGCCGATTGTACATGGCGATCATTTTTTTCTCCTTTTCCTGCATCAGTTTCTCTTGGAAGGTGTCCTTCAGAAGCTGTATCTTGGGAGGCGGGCAGTACGTGGAGATCAGATCCTGTTGCCTTAAGGGCGCGGGTCGATTCGAGTCTGTGTCCTTCGGGGAGGGGGACAGAGCACCAGGCTTAGGACTGGGCTCCATTGGCAAATGAGATATGAGCTTTGTTTCCCAGGTATCTGGAAAAGGCAAAAATGGCAAATAAATGATATCCTGCACAGTCTAGTATGGTCTAATAGAAAAGAATAAAAAAAAACAATTCAGGAAATACACAACTTTTTAATATTAAACCTAATGGTGTTGAATGCTGCATGCTGACTCAGTAGGAGACAGATCCTAAACATAAACATTATAATAAACATTTGTTTCCCAAATAACATTCTCAATGTTCAGAATGCTTAAAGTCATGAGCTTTTTTAAAAATGTTTAACTGAAACCTGGAAATGTGCTATTTCATTTCAAAGCTTGTATTATATCTATGATATAAATGTTTTTTTATATAAAATTAACCCATTATGCAACAGGGGTTTGAGCAAAAGTCACTGTGAATAAGGGAATTTATCAATATTAATTAGCCGTTTCACTACATTATAGATAGCTGAAGGATTATGATACAGTATATCGATTTCGCTACAAATTGACAAGCATATTTGATGACACTTACCAAACAAGTTTTAAACAGCGGAGAAATAGTTCACCACGACGATAGCAATGCAATGTTTGACTGCATCTCCCTATGTGATATATCTGTATTTGGGTATATACAGATCACGTAATTCAGGGAGCACTGTTACGTCAGGTCACCAACCATTATTACGACGCTCATATGTCATAGAGTTCCTTAGGATGTTTTATAATCTTTATCCAAATTTTCATATGGCCGCAGTTACGGCATTTATTTTACAGTTAATGTAACAGGGTGTCATTATATTTTTCTGTCTTTATGGTGGCAGACCACTTAAATAAATCTGAGTAGGCGGTTTCTACAAGTGGGTCAGATAAAATATTAAATATACAGTAAAAGCTCACACCTATTCATACCCTTTATGTACTGTATATTGTAGCGTTTTGCAGGTTCTTTTTCAGAACTAAAGAACAGTGGAGACGCGATTAACCAAGCACTGGCTTTATTTTACAACCACACCAAAACCAAACACAGGATCTACACACACATGAGGAGACTGACGAACACATACACACATTTAGGGTGGTAATTACCTAACAACACACTCTACTTTTACAGGACTACACAGGGCACTAGAATTACTAGGACATTATTTACACAGGTAGGGTCAGCCGCTGGTCATCGTGCTGACCCTCAGACTCTTCCCGGCTACCACTCCCAGCATGCCCAGCGGTACTACGACCGCCTAGGGGCGCTTCCTCCTCACCACCAGGCGAGGGCGTTACACTGCCCCCACCTGAAGCGTCTGGCGTCTCGCCGACGTCGAACACCCCCCTCAGGCTGTACTCGTATTCGGCCAACTGCTGCGGAACCCTGCGTGAGCGGCCGCTGCGCCGCGGTGACGGCTGGCGATCCACGGACGCCCCACTATCGGCCGGCTCCGGCCCCGGCTGCTCCTCTGGAGCCTCCCCACACGGCTCCTCCTCCCGGGCCCGGTAGGGGGCCAGGCGGTCTCGGTGCAGGACCACCACTCTCCCCCGTGTTCGCAACCGGACACGATAGCAGACCTCGCCCACCACCCCGAGTACCTCAGCGGGCCCCTCCCACGACGGCGCCAGCTTAGGACTGAGGCCTTTGCGGCGCTGCGGGTTGTACACCCAAACCGAGTCCCCGGGCTGGAAGGCAGGCCCCCTGCAGCGCAGGTCGTAGTCCCGCTTCTGCCGGACCCCCGCCTGTGTCAGGTGGGTCCGTGCAAAGCTGTGCACCCGCTGCATCCGCTGCCGCAGGTCCCACTCGTAGTCCGGTCCAGCCGGCGGTGCCGACCCGTCTCCGGGCGGCGGGCCGAAGACCAGGTCCACCGGTGTTCGCATTTCCCGGCCCAGCATGAGCGAGGCCGGGGTGCACCCGGTGGATTCCTGGACCGCGGTCCGATACGCCCAGAGCGCAAGGGGGAGGTGGCGGTCCCAGTCCCGTTGGTGCCGGGACACCAGGGTGGCCAGCTGGGTGGCGAGCGTCCGATTAAACCGCTCTACCAACCCGTCGCTCTGGGGATGCAGCGGGGTGGTCCGCGTCTTAGTAATCCCCAGGCGCTGGCACACTCTGGCGAAGACCTGGGACTCGAAGTTACGCCCCAGGTCACTGTGTAACTCCTCCGGCACCCCCAGCCTGGCAAACATCCCCTCCAGCAGTGCATCGGCCACCGTGGGGGCACTCTGGTCCGGGAGGGCGTAGGCCTCCAGCCACTTCGTAAAGTAATCCATAGCCACCAAGACGTAGCGGTTCCCGGCCTCGGTGCGCGGAAACGGGCCCAAAACGTCCACTCCCACCCGCTCCATAGGAGCCCCCACCTGGTGTTGTTGGAGGGGGGCCCGAGAGCGCTCGGGGGGACCCTTCTGCGCCACGCACACCGCACACGTTCGGCAGTACCGCTCCACGTCCCGGTGGCAAAGACCCCAATAAAAATGGCCTCGGAGACGCTGCAGGGTTTTTTTACCGCCGAAGTGCCCCACACCCGGTTGGCCATGCACCGCTCGGAGCACCGCCCCGCGGAGCGACCAAGGCACCACCAGCTGCCACCGTACCTCGCCACTGGAGGTTACCCGCCACCCCCGGCGCAGCACCCCGTCCTTTACCTCCAAGGCCTCCCACAGGGTTGCAGAGGGCCTTGACGGACTTCGGGTGCGGGGCGAGCTCCTCTCGTGTAGGCCGCACTCCTGCTGCCCTCCAGCGGAGCACCGGGCCCACGTCAGGATCAGCTGCCTGACGCTGCGCCAGGTCTGGCAGGCCCACCCCCAGCGGCCCCTCCCGGGCCGTGGCCGCGGCGCTCACCCCCGCCACGTTGCGGACAGCCTCCTCACGCTGCTCCCGCCGGGCGCAGTGATGGCAGTCCGCGGCCTCGCAGGGGCGCCGCGAGAGAGCGTCGGCATTGAGATGGCGAGACCCCGCACGGTGCACGACAGTGAAGTCGTACTCCTGCAGGATCTCTATCCATCGCGCCATCTGTCCCTCTGGCTCCTTAAAGTGGAGCAGCCAGGTGAGGGACGCATGGTCGGTCCTCAACCGGAACCGGGTCCCGAACAGGTACGGCCTGAAATGGTGGACCGCCGCCATCACCGCCAGCAGCTCGCGACGGGTCATGCAGTAGTTCCGCTCAGGCCTAGTCAGAGCCCGACTATAGTAGGCCACTACGCGCTCCCCATCCGGCCCCTCCTGCGCCAACACCGCCCCCACCCCCGAGTCACTCGCGTCGGTGTCGAGAATATACGGCAACCGCGGGTCGGGGTAGGCCAGCACGGGGGCCCCCACCAGAGCTTCGCGCAACCGGCCAAAGGCAGTCTCACAGCCCGAGTCCCAGTCAAAACGGCGGCCCTTGTCGGTGAGGCGGTGCAGCGGGGCGGCGATGCTGGCAAAGTCCCGGACGAACCTCCGATAGTACGAGGCCAACCCCAGAAAGCTGCGGAGCTCCGCGACGGTGCGTGGAGTCGGCCAGCCCCTCACTGCGGCGACCTTACCTGGGTCCATAGCCACCCCTCGCGGTCCAACAACATGTCCCAGGAAGGTCACCTCCCGCCGCAGGAGCTCGCACTTGCGGGGGTTGAGCCTCAGGCCAGCACCGCCTGGAGGTTCGTCAAGGCCTGGTCGAAACTCCGTGCATGAACCAGCAGATCGTCCAGATATAACACGCACTGGTTCCGCGGGACCGATGCCAGCACCCTCTCCATCAGCCTCTCGAACGTCGCCGGGGCATTGCACAGGCCAAAAGGCATGACAGTAAACTGCCAGAGGCCCTGGCCGATGGAAAAGGCCGTCTTCGGGCGAGCATCGGGAGCAAGCGGTACCTGCCAGTAGCCGCAGCGGAGGTCCAGGGAGCTGAACCAGGTCGACCCGGTGATGTAGTCCAGGGCGTCATCTATCCTCGGCAGGGGTAGGAATCTTTCCGGGTGACCTCATTCAGCTTGCGGTAGTTGACGCAGAACCTCCACGAGCCGTCTTTTTTTTTAACCAGTACGGCTGGCGCCGACCACGGGCTTGCGGAGGGCTCAATCACCCCCGCTGCGGCCATCTCCCGGATCTTTTCCTCGGCGGCGGTCCGCTTGGCGTGGACCATGCGTCCTGGTGGGATGCGGATGGGCCGAGCGTCGCCGGTGTTGATCTCGTGTTGGACCAGGGCAGTGCGGGTGCAGTCCTCATCCCTCGCCGCAAAGAGGTCTTCGTTCTGGGCGAGTAGCTCCTGGAGCCGCTGCCGCTGGTCCTGATCGAGGCCCTCGCAGCTCCGCTGGAAGAGGTCCTCAACGGCACGCTTCGCTTCCACGCAACGCTCGGCCCCCGCCGCCGCCTTGTCTGGCCCCCCGGCCGATTCAGGGGCAGGATCCGGCACGCTCGCTCCCCGGCTCGCATGCCTGGTCTGCCCCGGCGACTGACGCCGCCGCCGCCGCTGCCTCTTGTTCCCCCGGCTCCGGCAAGCCCGCGTCCCTCGGCCTTCGCCGGACCTGCCCTCCACCAGGTGCAGTCGCTCCCCCTGCCACACCAACTCCTGCCGGTCCAAGTCCAACCTGGCCCCCACTCGATACAGTAGGTCCAGCCCCAGAATGCAGTCCTCCTGGATGGGTGCAAGGTAGCAGGGGTGGCGCACCGTCGCTGCACCCAGACGGAAGGCAAGCACCCGTTTCCCCCGGACTGCAGCGAGCTGTCCCGTCACGGTCCTCAGCCGCAGGCTGGAGGCCTCCCATCCTGGGGGGTTGGTGCCCTCGGTGTCGGGGAGGACGCCCGGCCGAAGTAGGGTCACTGATGAACCGGTGTCGAGTAGGGCCAGGCAGGGTTGGTCCTCAATCCGGCAGTGGAGGTACAGGCCCCGGCTACAGCCGACTCGCCCCACGGTGGCGTGAGGGGCGCCGGTTTTTACAGCGCTCTCCGGAGCGGGGGTTGAGGTGTTCAAGGGCGGCCTTCCCCGCGCTGAGCCGCCCCGTTCCCGTTTCCCGACGCCGATCGGGGAGAGCGAGGTTCGGGTGCCCGGCAGAACCGGGCTCGGTGTCCTCTTTTCCCGCAGCGGTCGCAAATCAGCGTGCGGGGCTGTTCCCCCGGCGGTCGCTGCACGGGCTGGCTCCTCTTCCCCCTCGCTGGATTCCTCCGTCGCCGCCTCGGTCAGCCGGCAGGGCGCACTGCGTCTGCTGGCGCTGCCAGTCACCCCGAACACTACCTCAGCCCGTGTAGCAAGGGCCAAGGCCTGCTCCAGCGATGTTGGCGCGGCCAGCTGCACGTGGCGCCGCAGCTCCTCGGGCGAGAGGGCCTTGAGAAAGGCCTGGAGAGCCATCTCCCGCTGCGCCTCCCGGGGGAAAGTTGGGTATCCTCGGCGGGCGAGGAACATGACATCCGCGGCGACCGGGCCCAGTCGCTCTCCTGGTCGGCGCCGCCGCAGGGCCAGCCTCTCCCGCATCAAGTCCGGCGCCTCCTCTACACCGAAGCGCAGCTGGAGGGCTGCTGCCAGCGCCGTGTAGTCGCCTCTGTCCTCCTCCGGGACGTCCAGGAGCACCTGGCAGGCCGCTCCTTCCAGCGCCGCCGCCAGGTGGCCGGCCATCTCCGCCCGGCTCCAGCCATTCGTCCGGGCCGCGAGCTGGAACTGCGCCTCATAGGTCTCCCAAGGCGCCTCACCATCGTAGCGACCTGGTCGCACCCGCGCCGATGGGTGTGGGAATCGCTGATCGGCTCCGGCAGGGAGGGCATCCTCTCTCCGGGGCGGCCGCCCCAATTCTACTGGCGGGACCACTACTGGGTAGCCCTGGTAAGGGCTGTGGCCACCTGTCGCACCCAGGAGTTGCTCAGGCTCCCTATGTGCGCCGCCGATGGGTTCTGCGTCTTCCAGCGTCAGCCGGCGCTTTATGGAATCGGGTAGTGTCTGCCACAAGTTGTTCATTCTGCCCGCTTCTGACACCAATGTAACGCAACGGGGGCTCAGGCGGGCGCCCTTGCCGCATTTGGTCGGCCCCTGGACCCTCCGGGGCTCGAACCCGGGACTTCCGCGTCTCTCTGCAGCGACCCAGCCCCGTGAGCTAAAGAGAGATCTCCCTTTAGCTCACGGGGCTAGGTCGCTGCAGAGAGACGCGGAAGTCCCGGGTTCGAGCCTCCAGTCGGGATGGGGCCGACCAGATGCGGCAAGGGCGCCCGCCTGAGCCCCCGTTGCGTTACATTGGTGTCAGAAGCAGGGCGGGATAGCCCTTCGCCGGGGACGGCGATTTAAGCGGGGGAGAGTGTAACGCTTACGGCCGACAAGCACTGTGTGTAAGAGCCGGCGTACCAGAGCGGGTGACGTCACCGCCCTTCCCTGTGATAGCAGGACCACAGCTATTGGGCTGTGGAGAGATCTCTCTTTAGCTCACGGGGCTGGGTCGCTGCAGAGAGACGCGGAAGTCCCGGGTTCGAGCCCCGGAGGGTGCAGGGGCCGACCAAATGCGGCAAGGGCGCCCGCCTGAGCCCCCGTTGCGTTACAATATCTACAATTACGTATACTACGTATACAGTTATCGTATACTATAATACGATAACTACCATTACAAAATGTCTCCCTTTTGATTTGAAGTGGTTCTTTTAAATAAGTAAATTGCAATCACTTAGCCTACATCTGAGCTCCTAATTCATCGCGACGACGGACTGAGACTCCAGTCGGATTTGTGAGAAGGGGTGTGCCTGTTTTAAAACCGATTCATACGTCTTAAACACATGGACATAGATAGCAGTCTGTGTTATATAATTTATCTTTTTATTTTATTTAAATTTAAGTATCACATACACATTTTCAAAGTAACTGTACCCCTTTTAATTATGATCCCCATCGCTCACAGCTCCGAAGGTGAGACGAGGGCTACTTCAGATGGGATTTCCAATATTTCTCTCTTAGCTTGTATACCGGTGGAAAGGAGAGGGGTCTTAAAACGTGTTGATAGTAAGATTGGGATGTATTTGCAGTCTAGATATAGTTTTTTTAATGTTCGGAGCCGCCACAGATTCATTTTCTTACGACTGCTTTTCTGGATGACAATGACAATGCAAACGATGGTGTTAAGGCGAGGCTGTGCCTTAAGGCTCCTCTGCTTACAATATTCAGCGCGTAAATCGCAAACGAGCGCCTTCCCTTACGATGAAAATGCAGAAAATAAGACCACGAGATTTAAACCTACGGCTTACAAATTTATGGGTAAACACTAAAACCGTATCTTTAGCAAAACTGGCGAGACAATGTGTTTTATCATTTAAAAAAGTACTGGAAAATAATTAAAGGTTATCACGATAAACAGAGGTTACTGATCTACTACTGTACGCTGTGACCAAAAATGAGAGTCCCCCGATCCTCGCAGCCTTCATGCTTTGGTCTTGGCCTGGCCGTTTTTTTTAAGATAATGGGGTCAAGTTAAGAAATTATGCAAGTTTCTAATCAAATCCAAGGGCGCCTCGATCTCCTAAACATCTTTAGAAGGCCGACGGACCACACTGCACGGTCCGGGTCCGGGCCCTGACCCGGTTCTGGATAATGCTAGCTTAAAGTGAAAAATTCTACTGTACATATTATGTTTCTTATTATGGTATATATGTATAATATAGCGCGACCGCTTCACGAAGCTAGAAAGAAAGTTATCCGCCATTTTTATTTTACCTGCAATTGAATTTGCCATTAAAATCATTATTAATACCGCAGCTGCTAAATAACTTACCTAAAAGCGTTCAGATACAAAAGCACTTGAGCTGTAATGTTTGTATACTGTTGGCCCGATGACCTACTTCAAGAAGAATTGTTACATAGACCGCCAAGGACTGTCATCACACTTTACGTCATAAAGCGCTTTAAAACTTTAGACAAGTTCAACACCTCATATTTTGTACTGTTTATCATGGTAAAAGCAACTCAAAGCAATTATAAAAATGATCGAAAGGTAAAAATACAAGCTTATACGAGCTGTCATTTTAACATTTATAACATATATTTAAACAAAACATATATAATCTATTTTAATAAAATAGAAAAGTGTTCTTAGTCTTCACTTAAAAGCTGTTAGAAGCTGCCTTTCTGACAAGAGAGTTCTGTGAGTTCCACAGTCTCAGTGCATTAAAGTCAAAACCAGTTGCTTTTTATTTCCTGTTTTACGACAGAGCAAGGAGGGTGTCCACAGACCACTGTGCACCTGCAGACTGATATGGGGGGTAAAAAGTCTAGAAGTTAGTAAATAAGATTTTAACATATGTTCTAAAACACACCGGACACCTGTACAGTGATGCCAACACAGTGATCTGAGCTCCTTCTTTGAGTTAAATCCTAGCATCTGCATTTTTTACAAGTTGTTGCTATGGCAGAGCATGACCAGAGCATAACAGAAACCACCCATTTTCTAACCGCTTCATCCAATTCAGGGTCAGGGGGTCAGGGGGTCGCGGGGCACGGGGGAGCCAGAGCCTCAGAAAGTAATAAGCAGGAGATACCTGGGACTGGATGGTAGTCCAATGCAGGGAAGACACAGACACTCACCAATTATCCCAGAAGCCAATTAACCTACCAGTAGTTCTTTGAACTGTGGGAGGAAGCCGGAGCACCCAAAGCAAACTCATGCAAACATGGGGAGAACATACAAGCTCCATACAGATAGCACTCCAGGTCCAGAAGTGTACCCAGGGCCTCAGCACTGTGAGCTAGCAATGCTAAACGCTGGGCTACTGTGCATGCTAATTTCTAGGCATCAGGTGATCAATCAGGTAGTGTTTCTCAGATAAAAGGACACCAGTTATTTAGTATGAGATTCAAATTGACCTCAGAACAAAATATAACTTATGTTATATAACTTATATAGAACTTACTACAGCATAACTGTCTTATTTGGCTCTTGTAGAAAATATTAACAGCATGCCTATTAAACATACAGTATCTAGCAATCAGCAATCAAAATAAAAACATTTCCAAACATGGAAACTGCCCAGTTAATGAAGCATTTCAAAGACATTAATCTATTCAATAATTACAGTTTTAAGTAGATAACAGATTTATATTCAGATTACGAAAGCATCATAACAACTGCTGCTTGTGTAAGGAATCCATGAATACCACTGTACATGAGAATTCCACACCTATTTGTAATCAATACACAAAATCCTATTGAATTTCAGGTACTTGTTTATTCAGCATTGCTTGACTCCGCGGACTCCTTGTTGTTTCAATATTCTAGCAATAGGACTAATCGCCAATACAGTGCCGTTGTAATCTATTCCTTCTGCCAGCAGAGGACGGTATTCGCACAGCCACTTCAGGATAAGATACGCTCCTCGCAGTTCACAGTACAACTGGCCAAAGCCGTATTCGGAATATGCTCTCGATAACCTCGTTTAGTTTAAGTACGGCCATATTTCATATCAACCCACAGATGCATTGCATAAACACTAGAATTCTGGTTGTACTTAAATTGACCTTATACGTTTTGGATTATGTTTAACCTTCTTCAATTTCTTCAACCATATTTTGAGATGATTACGTTTACAGAAGCAAATATTATTCAGTGCTTTTTCTTCACTCCTTTAATCAAACCCACATTTCTATAAGGAGGGCCATTGTGAAACTCCCCAAAGTGAGCTGAATTAATCTTTTATTCTTCACACCTGCGAAGTCATTCCTACATTGTGTAATATGAAGGCCTTTCATTATTCACGTATACTACAACATCTGAAAATAATGGGTCTTGAAATAGTTGAATGAAAGAAAATCCTGAATAACTCCTCCAAATGCGTGTTACACTTTCATCAAGTACACACACTTTGAATGTGATGAACTATAAAAAGTTATTTTAACCATACCCAATGGAGCTCAGGAGTGCGATTGCATACACAATCATGTTTTCAGTGTTTGGACATCAGCCGTACATCAGAACAATCATTTCACTAACACAGCTCCATGTTGAGTGACTTCCCTCCAAGAACACAAAGTCACTTTCCCTTAGCGATTATTGCATGGACTTTGATTATCTGCCTTCTGCATCAAGCCCTGTATTATATACGGTACAAAGCCAAGCTTTGGGATAGTGCTTTGTTTGGATCCTTGTCTTGATCCTTTTGGATCCCAGGCTGCTCATTTGCAAATGAGTTTTGACATTAATTATAGTGACTATAGCAATGAGCTGGCACTGTGGTTCACAGAGCTGGGGTCCTGGGTTCAATTCCTGGGGTGCAGTCTGGATGGAATTGTATGTTCTCCTTTCATTTGTGTGGATTTCTTCCAGGTGCTCCAGTTTCTTCCCACAGTCCAAAGACATACAGTACTAGTAGGTTAAGGTGGAACTACAGTCCCAATTTTGCAGACACAAAATTATTTAATTTCAGTCACAAAATAAAATCATTGACATTATAGAAAAACTTTACAAACTCAAAATTGAGCACAAAATCATGAATTTTGTGAAAGGACTGTAAGTTACGCCATGTTGTAACAAATTCGCATTCAAGTTCCACACAAATTGCGATGTGATGCAGCCCTTCCTGCTCACTAATCACTGTAATGACTAATGCAATGTGATGTAGGAGAGAAAGGGTATAGGTTATGCAGCAAACATTTCACTGCAAAAAACGTTCCATTCCAAGGTTCTTTATGCAGAGTTAACAATGTAGTATTATTTATTGGCAAAAACGGAAAAAAGTTGAGAGCAATATTTCCATTGGATTAAACGAGATGTATTCACAAGCCTGCTCCTTTACAATGTCACAGGGCCACAACAGATTATAGGAAGTTTTGCTGCCTCGTTCTGAATCGCAGAACATGGTAATTCTTTAACCTTGAAATGTAGTCTATTTTGTGATGTAATGATGCAATGTCCCTTTACTGAGAGCCAGCAATCAACGGATGTGTCTGATCGTGAATGGTTTTCCCTGTTGTTTGTTGTATTACTTGGTGTTGCATTTTAAGCTGTGCATGAGGCAGGACCCGGAGGCTGCTGCTTCTGCTGGTGCTTCTGCTGGGATTGAGGAAGAGCTGAGCGCCATGTAAGGCAAAGACACTGCGTTCCACTTTATCAGGTGCCTGGAGTGTAAGAGCTGCAGATAATATTGAGTCACATTAATCCCAACATATTTCAAATATTATGAAAATTAAATAAATTAAATCAAATAACTTTCATTAAAAAAATCAATCACTCTTTACCTTGCTTTTTCAGTTGTTTTTAAGGAAAATTGATGCCGAGAATGTGTGAATACTGCTTTTTGATGGTTCCAAGACCAATGTGACCTGTTCTATTGCCTGCTAATTGTACGTTCCAGGTTGAAAAATTATTTTTAGGAGGTCAAGGTGTATGAATGATAAGAGAAAAACTGAAATAACCACAGCTACGCAAACACCAGTCCACCAAAAAAAAATCATTTAATTAAAATAAGGTAACATTTTTTTTTCATCATCATACGGATGAACTGTGCTAAATGTGTTTCTAAAAAGAAAAAGCAGGACGTGAGTCGTGAGCCAAGATCATGACTCTTTTGCTCTTCTTCACATCAGTTTTCATCTGCGAGGAGGAGGAGGAGGGCGGCTCATGATGTGCTGACACTTGGGGAAGTGCCTCTGTGCCGGCCTGGGGTCAAAGCGCCGGCCGCAGTGAGGGCAGGGCACGTAGTCGGGGTTTGGATTCGCGGGGGGCTTGGGCAGGTTCACAACTTTCCCTCCTTGCGTGATCACCTGCTGCACCTCCCTGGCCTGTTTGATGCTCCGAATGAAATCCTCGTGCTTCTGCCTCCAGTTGTTCTTTCTCAGCTGGGAACAGGAAATGAAACCAATAAAACAGCTTCCAGAAAAAGTCCAGACTAGCACTGCGTACACAGTCTGGTCGTAAACCATTCACAAGGCAAGAAAATATCAATACAGTAATAACGTAGCTTTCTGGGGCTACCTTTCAGGTCATTGGGTAGAGAGTACAATTTACGTAGTTATGGTTTTGTTTCCTGTGAGTGCTATTTGCTTGATATGTAGATTTTTACAACAGAATTCAGAAGTCACTAAGACACATTTATTCTGTCTGGCAAATGTGCCTTTGCGGCAGTTTTTCAGAAGAGTACTTCATAAAACACTTATTTATTGTTTACATTGATTTATAAGCTGAGTCTGACTCTAGGAGAAAAAAAGGGAAGCTTGGAAAGAGTTTAAGGATAGCCCTTACCACGATTGGCGGTTTAACCTTCTTCTTATGGATGTATGTCTCCAGTTCTGTTCCCTTGGCCCTGTGCTTGAAAGAGTCAAAAACCTTCCTCTTTGAATTCTGAAGCTTCTTGCAGATCTTGCTGTGTTTCTCCAGCCTCTCTACAGCAAACTTCCCGTGACACAGTTCACAGGGCACCAGCTGAGGGTTTCCACTCTGGCTATTCTCATATGGAAATTGCTCAGCGGTAGGGCACATCAGACTTGTAGGGGACAAATATCTGTTTTCCACTGACAGAGTTTGTTCATCCAGACATGTGGTGTTATTTCTGAAGTGGCCCTGCGCGGCCTGTGCCGCTGACACGTCGCTTTCAGGGAGCCTTGCTTTCTTGAGATACTTTCTCCTTCCACAGGGGACGTCTTCTAGCCCACGGCTGCAAGGGCTCACTTGACGTCTCTCCTGATGGGAAAGCGCAGAGGGAAAGTGCGATTCTGCGCATCCGCCATCTTCCATTGGAGAACCATAATCAAGGTTGTCTCCTCTGATAGGAAGGGCTTTCCTTGGAGTGAAGGCTTTTTGCTTCTCCATTCTGCAGGTCAGAAGAGGCACGGCCTTAGAGCGGTGGTTGGCCCATGGTCCTCTGGGGCAAAGCTCGCTCTGCCTCGCCTCTATTTTCCCTTCCGGCCACCTCTCTGGAGTCTTCCATCTCGCTCGGAACCATCCTCAGCTCCTCCTGAGCTCTGAAGAGCTTCGCCTGCATCATGGCCTCCTTCTGGCGAATCTCGTCCTTCATCATGGCCTCCTTCCGGCGCATCTCATCCTGCAGGCTGGCCTCCCTCCGGCGATGCTCCTCCTTCAGCGCGGCCTCTGCCTCGGCCACTTTTCGTAGCTCCTCTTGCAACTGAAAGTGCTCCTTCCCATTGGCATGAGAAGGGCATTGCCCTGGAGGGGTCGCCACCATGGGGAGGACAGTCCTGTCCTTAGGTTTGCGTACTCTTGAGCCCCTCCTGCCCGGCCTCTCGCAGGGCCTCTCATGACCATCCTGAGGCGGGGTGGGGGCAAACAAGGAATCACTCTGTGCGTCCGGGCGGTCCACAGCCCGAACCTCACCAGGGCCGGAGACTTTCCTGTTACCCATAGGCTTCAGGGGGTAAGACCGAGCATACCCCACAATGTTCTTCTCGGGGCCCTGTTGGGCTTGGAAGCGATAGCTGTTCCCCATCTTCTTCTCCGCAGCGTATTTGACATATTGGAAACATTTTCTCATCTTCTGTAGAGCTGCCTCCTGCCGCCGATTGTACATGGCGATCATTTTTTTCTCCTTTTCCTGCATCAGTTTCTCTTGGAAGGTGTCCTTCAGAAGCTGTATCTTGGGAGGCGGGCAGTACGTGGAGATCAGATCCTGTTGCCTTAAGGGCGCGGGTCGATTCGAGTCTGTGTCCTTCGGGGAGGGGGACAGAGCACCAGGCTTAGGACTGGGCTCCATTGGCAAATGAGATATGAGCTTTGTTTCCCAGGTATCTGGAAAAGGCAAAAATGGCAAATAAATGATATCCTGCACAGTCTAGTATGGTCTAATAGAAAAGAATAAAAAAAAACAATTCAGGAAATACACAACTTTTTAATATTAAACCTAATGGTGTTGAATGCTGCATGCTGACTCAGTAGGAGACAGATCCTAAACATAAACATTATAATAAACATTTGTTTCCCAAATAACATTCTCAATGTTCAGAATGCTTAAAGTCATGAGCTTTTTTAAAAATGTTTAACTGAAACCTGGAAATGTGCTATTTCATTTCAAAGCTTGTATTATATCTATGATATAAATGTTTTTTTATATAAAATTAACCCATTATGCAACAGGGGTTTGAGCAAAAGTCACTGTGAATAAGGGAATTTATCAATATTAATTAGCCGTTTCACTACATTATAGATAGCTGAAGGATTATGATACAGTATATCGATTTCGCTACAAATTGACAAGCATATTTGATGACACTTACCAAACAAGTTTTAAACAGCGGAGAAATAGTTCACCACGACGATAGCAATGCAATGTTTGACTGCATCTCCCTATGTGATATATCTGTATTTGGGTATATACAGATCACGTAATTCAGGGAGCACTGTTACGTCAGGTCACCAACCATTATTACGACGCTCATATGTCATAGAGCTCCTTAGGATGTTTGTATAATCTTTATCCAAATTTTCATATGGCCGCAGTTACGGCGTTTATTTTACAGTTAATGTAACAGGGTGTCATTATATTTTTCTGTCTTTATGGTGGCAGACCACTTAAATAAATCTGAGTAGGAGGTTTCTACAAGTGGGTCAGATAAAATATTAAATATACAGTAAAAGCTCACACCTATTCATACCCTTTATGTACTGTATATCTACAATTACGTATACTACGTATACAGTTATCGTATACTATAATACGATAACTACCATTACAAAATGTCTCCCTTTTGATTTGAAGTGGTTCTTTTAAATAAGTAAATTGCAATCACTTAGCCTACATCTGAGCTCCTAATTCATCGCGACGACGGACTGAGACTCCAGTCGGATTTGTGAGAAGTAAAGGGGTGTGCCTGTTTTAAAACCGATTCATACGTCTTAAACACATGGACATAGATAGCAGTCTGTGTTATATAATTTATCTTTTTATTTTATTTAAATTTAAGTATCACATACACATTTTCAAAGTAACTGTACCCCTTTTAATTATGATCCCCATCGCTCACAGCTCCGAAGGTGAGACGAGGGCTACTTCAGATGGGATTTCCAATATTTCTCTCTTAGCTTGTATACCGGTGGAAAGGAGAGGGGTCTTAAAACGTGTTGATAATTTTTTTAATGTTCGGAGCCGCCACAGATTCATTTTCTTACGACTGCTTTTCTGGATGACAATGACAATGCAAACGATGGAGTTAAGGCGAGGCTGTGCCTTAAGGCTCCTCTGCTTACAATATTCAGCGCGTAAATCGCAAACGAGCGCCTTCCCTTACGATGAAAATGCAGAAAATAAGACCACGAGATTTAAACCTACGGCTTACAAATTTATGCGTAAACACTAAAACCGTATCTTTAGCAAAACTGGCGAGACAATGTGTTTTATCATTTAAAAAAGTACTGGAAAATAATTAAAGGTTATCACGATAAACAGAGGTTACTGATCTACTACTGTACGCTGTGACCAAAAATGAGAGTCCCCCGATCCTCGCAGCCTTCATGCTTTGGTCTTGGCCTGGCCGTTTTTTTTTTAAGATAATGGGGTCAAGTTAAGAAATTATGCAAGTTTCTAATCAAATCCAAGGGCGCCTCGATCTCCTAAACATCTTTAGAAGGCCGACGGACCACACTGCACGGTCCGGGTCCGGGCCCTGACCCGGTTCTGGATAATGCCAGCTTAAAGTGAAAAATTCTACTGTACATATTATGTTTCTTATTATGGTATATATGTATAATATAGCGCGACCGCTTCACGAAGCTAGAAAGAAAGTTATCCGCCATTTTTATTTTACCTGCAATTGAATTTGCCATTAAAATCATTATTAATACCGCAGCTGCTAAATAACTTACCTAAAAGCGTTCAGATACAAAAGCACTTGAGCTGTAATGTTTGTATACTGTTGGCCCGATGACCTACTTCAAGAAGAATTGTTACATAGACCGCCAAGGACTGTCATCACACTTTACGTCATAAAGCGCTTTAAAACTTTAGACAAGTTCAACACCTCATATTTTGTACTGTTTATCATGGTAAAAGCAACTCAAAGCAATTCTAAAAATGATCGAAAGGTAAAAATACAAGCTTATACGAGCTGTCGTTTTAACATTTATAACATATATTTAAACAAAACATATATAATCTATTTTAATAAAATAGAAAAGTGTTCTTAGTCTTCACTTAAAAGCTGTTAGAAGCTGCCTTTCTGACAAGAGAGTTCTGTGAGTTCCACAGTCTCAGTGCATTAAAGTCAAAACCAGTTGCTTTTTATTTCCTGTTTTACGACAGAGCAAGGAGGGTGTCCACAGACCACTGTGCAACTGCAGACTGATATGGGGGGTAAAAAGTCTAGAAGTTAGTAAATAAGATTTTAGCACATGTTCTAAAACAAACCGGACACCTGTACAGTGATGCCAACACAGTGATCTGAGCTCCTTCTTTGCGTTAAATCCTAGCATCTGCATTTTTTACAAGTTGTTGCTATGGCAGAGCATGACCAGAGCATAACAGAAACCACCCATTTTCTAACCGCTTCATCCAATTCAGGGTCAGGGGGTCAGGGGGTCGGGGGGTCACGGGGGAGCCAGAGCCTCAGAAAGTAATAAGCAGGAGATACCTGGGACTGGATGGTAGTCCAATGCAGGGAAGACACAGACACTCACCAATTATCCCAGAAGCCAATTAACCTACCAGTAGTTCTTTGAACTGTGGGAGGAAGCCGGAGCACCCAAAGCAAACTCATGCAAACATGGGGAGAACATACAAGCTCCATACAGATAGCACCCCAGGTCCAGAAGTGTACCCAGGGCCTCAGCACGGTGAGCTAGCAATGCTAAACGCTGGGCTACTGTGCATGCTAATTTCTAGGCATCAGGTGATCAATCAGGTAGTGTTTCTCAGATAAAAGGACACCAGTAATTTAGTATGAGATTCAAATTGACCTCAGAACAAAATATAACTTATGTTATATAACTTATATAGAACTTACTACAGCATAACTGTCTTATTTGGCTCTTGTAGAAAATATTAACAGCATGCCTATTAAACATACAGTATCTAGCAATCAGCAATCAAAATAAAAACATTTCCAAACATGGAAACTGCCCAGTTAATGAAGCATTTCAAAGACATTAATCTATTCAATAATTACAGTTTTAAGTAGATAACAGATTTATATTCAGATTACGAAAGCATCATAACAACTGCTGCTTGTGTAAGGAATCCATGAATACCACTGTACATGAGAATTCCACACCTATTTCTAATCAATACACAAAATCCTATTGAATTTCAGGTACTTGTTTATTCAGCATTGCTTGACTCCGCGGACTCCTTGTTGTTTCAATATTCTAGCAATAGGACTAATCGCCAATACAGTGCCGTTGTAATCTATTCCTTCTGCCAGCAGAGGACGGTATTCGCACAGCCAGTTCAGGATAAGATACGGTCCTCGCAGTTCACAGTACAACTGGCCAAAGCCGTATTCGGAATATGCTCTCGATAACCTCGTTTAGTTTAAGTACGGCCATATTTCATATCAACCCACAGATGCATTGCATAAACACTAGAATTCTGGTTGTACTTAAATTGACCTTATACGTTTTGGATTATGTTTAACCTTCTTCAATTTCTTCAACCATATTTTGAGATGATTACGTTTACAGAAGCAAATATTATTCAGTGCTTTTTCTTCACTCCTTTAATCAAACCCACATTTCTATAAGGAGGGCCATTGTGAAACTCCCCAAAGTGAGCTGAATTAATCTTTTATTCTTCACACCTGCGAAGTCATTCCTACATTGTGTAATATGAAGGCCTTTCATTATTCACGTATACTACAACATCTGAAAATAATGGGTCTTGAAATAGTTGAATGAAAGAAAATCCTGAATAACTCCTCCAAATGCGTGTTACACTTTCATCAAGTACACACACTTTGAATGTGATGAACTATAAAAAGTTATTTTAACCATACCCAATGGAGCTCAGGAGTGCGATTGCATACACAATCATGTTTTCAGTGTTTGGACATCAGCCGTACATCAGAACAATCATTTCACTAACACAGCTCCATGTTGAGTGACTTCCCTCCAAGAACACAAAGTCACTTTCCCTTAGCAATTATTGCATGGACTTTGATTATCTGCCTTCTGCATCAAGCCCTGTATTATATACGGTACAAAGCCAAGCTTTGGGATAGTGCTTTGTTTGGATCCTTGTCTTGATCCTTTTGGATCCCAGGCTGCTCATTTGCAAATGAGTTTTGACATTAATTATAGTGACTATAGCAATGAGCTGGCACTGTGGTTCACAGAGCTGGGGTCCTGGGTTCAATTCCTGGGGTGCAGTCTGGATGGAATTGTATGTTCTCCCTTCATTTGTGTGGATTTCTTCCAGGTGCTCCAGTTTCTTCCCACAGTCCAAAGACATACAGTACTAGTAGGTTAAGGTGGAACTACAGTCCCAATTTTGCAGACACAAAAGTATTTAATTTCAGTCACAAAATAAAATCATTGACATTATAGAAAAACTTTACAAACTCAAAATTGAGCGCAAAATCATGAATTTTGTGAAAGGACTGTAAGTTACGCCATGTTGTAACAAATTCGCATTCAAGTTCCACACAAATTGCGATGTGATGCAGCCCTTCCTGCTCACTAATCACTGTAATGACTAATGCAATGTGATGTAGGAGAGAAAGGGTATAGGTTATGCAGCAAACATTTCACTGCAAAAAACGTTCCATTCCAAGGTTCTTTATGCAGAGTTAACAATGTAGTATTATTTATTGGCAAAAACGTAAAAAAGTTGAGAGTTATATTTCCATTGGATTAAACGACATGTATTCACAAGCCTGCTCCTTTACAATGTCATAGGGCCACAACAGATTATAGGAAGTTTTGCTGCCTCGTTCTGAATCGCAGAACATGGTAATTCTTTAACCTTGAAATGTAGTCTATTTTGTGATGTAATGATGCAATGTCCCTTTACTGAGAGCCAGCAATCAACGGATGTGTCTGATCGTGAATGGTTTTCCCTGTTGTTTGTTGTATTACTTGGTGTTGCATTTTAAGCTGTGCATGAGGCAGGACCCGGAGGCTGCTGCTTCTGCTGGTGCTTCTGCTGGGATTGAGGAAGAGCTGAGCGCCATGTAAGGCAAAGACACTGCGTTCCACTTTATCAGGTGCCTGGAGTGTAAGAGCTGCAGATAATATTGAGTCACATTAATCCCAACATATTTCAAATATTATGAAAATTAAATAAATTAAATCAAATAACTTTCATTAAAAAAATCAATCACTCTTTACCTTGCTTTTTCAGTTGTTTTTAAGGAAAATTGATGCCGAGAATGTGTGAATACTGCTTTTTGATGGTTCCAAGACCAATGTGACCTGTTCTATTGCCTGCTAATTGTACGTTCCAGGTTGAAAAATTATTTTTAGGAGGTCAAGGTGTATGAATGATAAGAGAAAAACTGAAATAACCACAGCTACGCAAACACCAGTCCACCCAAAAAAAATCATTTAATTAAAATAAGGTAACATTTTTTTTTCATCATCATACGGATGAACTGTGCTAAATGTGTTTCTAAATAGAAAAAGCAGGACGTGAGTCGTGAGCCAAGATCATGACTCTTTTGCTCTTCTTCACATCAGTTTTCATCTGCGAGGAGGAGGAGGAGGGCGGCTCCTGATGTGCTGACACTTGGGGAAGTGCCTCTGTGCCGGCCTGGGGGCAAAGCGCCGGCCGCAGTGAGGGCAGGGCACGTAGTCGGGGTTTGGATTCGCGGGGGGCTGGGGCAGGTTCACAACTTTCCCTCCTTGCGTGATCACCTGCTGCACCTCCCTGGCCTGTTTGATGCTCCGAATGAAATCCTCGTGCTTCTGCCTCCAGTTGTTCTTTCTCAGCTGGGAACAGGAAATGAAACCAATAAAACAGCTTCCAGAAAAAGTCCAGACTAGCACTGCGTACACAGTCTGGTCGCAAACCATTCACAAGGCACGAAAATATCAATACAGTAATAACGTAGCTTTCTGGGGCTACCTTTCAGGTCATTGGGTAGAGAGTACAATTTACGTAGTTATGGTTTTGTTTCCTGTGAGTGCTATTTGCTTGATATGTAGATTTTTACAACAGAATTCAGAAGTCACTAAGACACATTTATTCTGTCTGGCAAATGTGCCTTTGCGGCAGTTTTTCAGAAGAGTACTTCATAAAACACTTATTTATTGTTTACATTGATTTATAAGCTGAGTCTGACTCTAGGAGAAAAAAAGGGAAGCTTGGAAAGAGTTTAAGGATAGCCCTTACCACGATTGGCGGTTTAACCTTCTTCTTATGGATGTATGTCTCCAGTTCTGTTCCCTTGGCCCTGTGCTTGAAAGAGTCAAAAACCTTCCTCTTTGAATTCTGAAGCTTCTTGCAGATCTTGCTGTGTTTCTCCAGCCTCTCTACAGCAAACTTCCCGTGACACAGTTCACAGGGCACCAGCTGAGGGTTTCCACTCTGGCTATTCTCATATGGAAATTGCTCAGCAGTAGGGCACATCAGATACTTTCTCCTTCCACAGGGGACGTCTTCTAGCCCACGGCTGCAAGGGCTCACTTGACGTCTCTCCTGATGGGAAAGCGCAGAGGGAAAGTGCGATTCTGCGCATCCGCCATCTTCCATTGGAGAACCATAATCAAGGTTGTCTCCTCTGATAGGAAGGGCTTTCCTTGGAGTGAAGGCTTTTTGCTTCTCCATTCTGCAGGTCAGAAGAGGCACGGCCTTAGAGCGGTGGTTGGCCCATGGTCCTCTGGGGCAAAGCTCGCTCTGCCTCGCCTCTATTTTCCCTTCCAGCCACCTCTCTGGAGTCTTCCATCTCTCTCGGAACCATCCTCAGCTCCTCCTGAGCTCTGAAGAGCTTCGCCTGCATCATGGCCTCCTTCTGGCGAATCTCGTCCTTCATCATGGCCTCCTTCCGGCGCATCTCTTCCTGCAGGCTGGCCTCCCTCCGGCGATGCTCCTCCTTCAGCGCGGCCTCTGCCTCGGCCACTTTTCGTAGCTCCTCTTGCAACTGAAAGTGCTCCTTCCCATTGGCATGAGAAGGGCATTGCCCTGGAGGGGTCGCCACCATGGGGAGGACAGTCCTGTCCTTAGGTTTGCGTACTCTTGAGCCCCTCCTGCCCGGCCTCTCGCAGGGCCTCTCATGACCATCCTGAGGCGGGGTGGGGGCAAACAAGGAATCACTCTGTGCGTCCGGGAGGTCCACAGCCCGAACCTCACCAGGGCCGGAGACTTTCCTGTTACCCATAGGCTTCAGGGGGTAAGACCGATCATACCCCACAATGTTCTTCTCGGGGCCCTGTTGGGCTTGGAAGCGATAGCTGTTCCCCATCTTCTTCTCCGCAGCGTATTTGACATATTGGAAACATTTTCTCATCTTCTGTAGAGCTGCCTCCTGCCGCCGATTGTACATGGCGATCATTTTTTTCTCCTTTTCCTGCATCAGTTTCTCTTGGAAGGTGTCCTTCAGAAGCTGTATCTTGGGAGGCGGGCAGTACGTGGAGATCAGATCCTGTTGCCTTAAGGGCGCGGGTCGATTCGAGTCTGTGTCCTTCGGGGAGGGGGACAGAGCACCAGGCTTAGGACTGGGCTCCATTGGCAAATGAGATATGAGCTTTGTTTCCCAGGTATCTGGAAAAGGCAAAAATGGCAAATAAATGATATCCTGCACAGTCTAGTATGGTCTAATAGAAAAGAATAAAAAAAAACAATTCAGGAAATACACAACTTTTTAATATTAAACCTAATGGTGTTGAATGCTGCATGCTGACTCAGTAGGAGACAGATCCTAAACATAAACATTATAATAAACATTTGTTTCCCAAATAACATTCTCAATGTTCAGAATGCTTAAAGTCATGAGCTTTTTTAAAAATGTTTAACTGAAACCTGGAAATGTGCTATTTCATTTCAAAGCTTGTATTATATCTATGATATAAATGTTTTTTTATATAAAATTAACCCATTATGCAACAGGGGTTTGAGCAAAAGTCACTGTGAATAAGGGAATTTATCAATATTAATTAGCCGTTTCACTACATTATAGATAGCTGAAGGATTATGATACAGTATATCGATTTCGCTACAAATTGACAAGCATATTTGATGACACTTACCAAACAAGTTTTAAACAGCGGAGAAATAGTTCACCACGACGATAGCAATGCAATGTTTGACTGCATCTCCCTATGTGATATATCTGTATTTGGGTATATACAGATCACGTAATTCAGGGAGCACTGTTACGTCAGGTCACCAACCATTATTACGACGCTCATATGTCATAGAGCTCCTTAGGATGTTTGTATAATCTTTATCCAAATTTTCATATGGCCGCAGTTACGGCGTTTATTTTACAGTTAATGTAACAGGGTGTCATTATATTTTTCTGTCTTTATGGTGGCAGGCCACTTAAATAAATCTGAGTAGGCGGTTTCTACAAGTGGGTCAGATAAAATATTAAATATACAGTAAAAGCTCACACCTATTCATACCCTTTATGTACTGTATATCTACAATTACGTATACTACGTATACAGTTATCGTATACTATAATACGATAACTACCATTACAAAATGTCTCCCTTTTGATTTGAAGTGGTTCTTTTAAATAAGTAAATTGCAATCACTTAGCCTACATCTGAGCTCCTAATTCATCGCGACGACGGACTGAGACTCCAGTCGGATTTGTGAGAAGGGGTGTGCCTGTTTTAAAACCGATTCATACGTCTTAAACACATGGACATAGATAGCAGTCTGTGTTATATAATTTATCTTTTTATTTTATTTAAATTTAAGTATCACATACACATTTTCAAAGTAACTGTACCCCTTTTAATTATGATCCCCATCGCTCACAGCTCCGAAGGTGAGACGAGGGCTACTTCAGATGGGATTTCCAATATTTCTCTCTTAGCTTGTATACCGGTGGAAAGGAGAGGGGTCTTAAAACGTGTTGATAGTAAGATTGGGATGTATTTGCAGTCTAGATATAGTTTTTTTAATGTTCGGAGCCGCCACAGATTCATTTTCTTACGACTGCTTTTCTGGATGACAATGACAATGCAAACGATGGTGTTAAGGCGAGGCTGTGCCTTAAGGCTCCTCTGCTTACAATATTCAGCGCGTAAATCGCAAACGAGCGCCTTCCCTTACGATGAAAATGCAGAAAATAAGACCACGAGATTTAAACCTACGGCTTACAAATTTATGCGTAAACACTAAAACCGTATCTTTAGCAAAACTGGCGAGACAATGTGTTTTATCATTTAAAAAAGTACTGGAAAATAATTAAAGGTTATCACGATAAACAGAGGTTACTGATCTACTACTGTACGCTGTGACCAAAAATGAGAGTCCCCCGATCCTCGCAGCCTTCATGCTTTGGTCTTGGCCTGGCCGTTTTTTTTAAGATAATGGGGTCAAGTTAAGAAATTATGCAAGTTTCTAATCAAATCCAAGGGCGCCTCGATCTCCTAAACATCTTTAGAAGGCCGACGGACCACACTGCACGGTCCGGGTCCGGGCCCTGACCCGGTTCTGGATAATGCCAGCTTAAAGTGAAAAATTCTACTGTACATATTATGTTTCTTATTATGGTATATATGTATAATATAGCGCGACCGCTTCACGAAGCTAGAAAGAAAGTTATCCGCCATTTTTATTTTACCTGCAATTGAATTTGCCATTAAAATCATTATTAATACCGCAGCTGCTAAATAACTTACCTAAAAGCGTTCAGATACAAAAGCACTTGAGCTGTAATGTTTATATACTGTTGGCCCGATGACCTACTTCAAGAAGAATTGTTACATAGACCGCCAAGGACTGTCATCACACTTTACGTCATAAAGCGCTTTAAAACTTTAGACAAGTTCAACACCTCATATTTTGTACTGTTTATCATGGTAAAAGCAACTCAAAGCAATTCTAAAAATGATCGAAAGGTAAAAATACAAGCTTATACGAGCTGTCGTTTTAACATTTATAACATATATTTAAACAAAACATATATAATCTATTTTAATAAAATAGAAAAGTGTTCTTAGTCTTCACTTAAAAGCTGTTACAAGCTGCCTTTCTGACAAGAGAGTTCTGTGAGTTCCACAGTCTCAGTGCATTAAAGTCAAAACCAGTTGCTTTTTATTTCCTGTTTTACGACAGAGCAAGGAGGGTGTCCACAGACCACTGTGCACCTGCAGACTGATATGGGGGGTAAAAAGTCTAGAAGTTAGTAAATAAGATTTTAACACATGTTCTAAAACAAACCGGACACCTGTACAGTGATGCCAACACAGTGATCTGAGCTCCTTCTTTGAGTTAAATCCTAGCATCTGCATTTTTTACAAGTTGTTGCTATGGCAGAGCATGACCAGAGCATAACAGAAACCACCCATTTTCTAACCGCTTCATCCAATTCAGGGTCAGGGGGTCAGGGGGTCGCGGGGCACGGGGGAGCCAGAGCCTCAGAAAGTAATAAGCAGGAGATACCTGGGACTGGATGGTAGTCCAATGCAGGGAAGACACAGACACTCACCAATTATCCCAGAAGCCAATTAACCTACCAGTAGTTCTTTGAACTGTGGGAGGAAGCCGGAGCACCCAAAGCAAACTCATGCAAACATGGGGAGAACATACAAGCTCCATACAGATAGCACCCCAGGTCCAGAAGTGTACCCAGGGCCTCAGCACTGTGAGCTAGCAATGCTAAACGCTGGGCTACTGTGCATGCTAATTTCTAGGCATCAGGTGATCAATCAGGTAGTGTTTCTCAGATAAAAGGACACCAGTTATTTAGTATGAGATTCAAATTGACCTCAGAACAAAATATAACTTATGTTATATAACTTATATAGAACTTACTACAGCATAACTGTCTTATTTGGCTCTTGTAGAAAATATTAACAGCATGCCTATTAAACATACAGTATCTAGCAATCAGCAATCAAAATAAAAACATTTCCAAACATGGAAACTGCCCAGTTAATGAAGCATTTCAAAGACATTAATCTATTCAATAATTACAGTTTTAAGTAGATAACAGATTTATATTCAGATTACGAAAGCATCATAACAACTGCTGCTTGTGTAAGGAATCCATGAATACCACTGTACATGAGAATTCCACACCTATTTGTAATCAATACACAAAATCCTATTGAATTTCAGGTACTTGTTTATTCAGCATTGCTTGACTCCGCGGACTCCTTGTTGTTTCAATATTCTAGCAATAGGACTAATCGCCAATACAGTGCCGTTGTAATCTATTCCTTCTGCCAGCAGAGGACGGTATTCGCACAGCCAGTTCAGGATAAGATACGGTCCTCGCGGTTCACAGTACAACTGGCCAAAGCCGTATTCGGAATATGCTCTCGATAACCTCGTTTAGTTTAAGTACGGCCATATTTCATATCAACCCACAGATGCATTGCATAAACACTAGAATTCTGGTTGTACTTAAATTGACCTTATACGTTTTGGATTATGTTTAACCTTCTTCAATTTCTTCAACCATATTTTGAGATGATTACGTTTACAGAAGCAAATATTATTCAGTGCTTTTTCTTCACTCCTTTAATCAAACCCACATTTCTATAAGGAGGGCCATTGTGAAACTCCCCAAAGTGAGCTGAATTAATCTTTTATTCTTCACACCTGCGAAGTCATTCCTACATTGTGTAATATGAAGGCCTTTCATTATTCACGTATACTACAACATCTGAAAATAATGGGTCTTGAAATAGTTGAATGAAAGAAAATCCTGAATAACTCCTCCAAATGCGTGTTACACTTTCATCAAGTACACACACTTTGAATGTGATGAACTATAAAAAGTTATTTTAACCATACCCAATGGAGCTCAGGAGTGCGATTGCATACACAATCATGTTTTCAGTGTTTGGACATCAGCCGTACATCAGAACAATCATTTCACTAACACAGCTCCGTGTTGAGTGACTTCCCTCCAAGAACACAAAGTCACTTTCCCTTAGCAATTATTGCATGGACTTTGATTATCTGCCTTCTGCATCAAGCCCTGTATTATATACGGTACAAAGCCAAGCTTTGGGATAGTGCTTTGTTTGGATCCTTGTCTTGATCCTTTTGGATCCCAGGCTGCTCATTTGCAAATGAGTTTTGACATTAATTATAGTGACTATAGCAATGAGGTGGCACTGTGGTTCACAGATCTGGGGTCCTGGGTTCAATTCCTGGGGTGCAGTCTGGATGGAATTGTATGTTCTCCCTTCATTTGTGTGGATTTCTTCCAGGTGCTCCAGTTTCTTCCCACAGTCCAAAGACATACAGTACTAGTAGGTTAAGGTGGAACTACAGTCCCAATTTTGCAGACACAAAAGTATTTAATTTCAGTCACAAAATAAAATCATTGACATTATAGAAAAACTTTACAAACTCAAAATTGAGCGCAAAATCATGAATTTTGTGAAAGGACTGTAAGTTACGCCATGTTGTAACAAATTCGCATTCAAGTTCCACACAAATTGCGATGTGATGCAGCCCTTCCTGCTCACTAATCACTGTAATGACTAATGCAATGTGATGTAGGAGAGAAAGGGTATAGGTTATGCAGCAAACATTTCACTGCAAAAAACGTTCCATTCCAAGGTTCTTTATGCAGAGTTAACAATGTAGTATTATTTATTGGCAAAAACGGAAAAAAGTTGAGAGCAATATTTCCATTGGATTAAACGAGATGTATTCACAAGCCTGCTCCTTTACAATGTCACAGGGCCACAACAGATTATAGGAAGTTTTGCTGCCTCGTTCTGAATCGCAGAACATGCTAATTCTTTAACCTTGAAATGTAGTCTATTTTGTGATGTAATGATGCAATGTCCCTTTACTGAGAGCCAGCAATCAACGGATGTGTCTGATCGTGAATGGTTTTCCCTGTTGTTTGTTGTATTACTTGGTGTTGCATTTTAAGCTGTGCATGAGGCAGGACCCGGAGGCTGCTGCTTCTGCTGGTGCTTCTGCTGGGATTGAGGAAGAGCTGAGCGCCATGTAAGGCAAAGACACTGCGTTCCACTTTATCAGGTGCCTGGAGTGTAAGAGCTGCAGATAATATTGAGTCACATTAATCCCAACATATTTCAAATATTATGAAAATTAAATAAATTAAATCAAATAACTTTCATTAAAAAAATCAATCACTCTTTACCTTGCTTTTTCAGTTGTTTTTAAGGAAAATTGATGCCGAGAATGTGTGAATACTGCTTTTTGATGGTTCCAAGACCAATGTGACCTGTTCTATTGCCTGCTAATTGTACGTTCCAGGTTGAAAAATTATTTTTAGGAGGTCAAGGTGTATGAATGATAAGAGAAAAACTGAAATAACCACAGCTACGCAAACACCAGTCCACCAAAAAAAAATCATTTAATTAAAATAAGGTAACATTTTTTTTTCATCATCATACGGATGAACTGTGCTAAATGTGTTTCTAAAAAGAAAAAGCAGGACGTGAGTCGTGAGCCAAGATTATGACTCTTTTGCTCTTCTTCACATCAGTTTTCATCTGCGAGGAGGAGGAGGAGGGCGGCTCATGATGTGCTGACACTTGGGGAAGTGCCTCTGTGCCGGCCTGGGGTCAAAGCGCCGGCCGCAGTGAGGGCAGGGCACGTAGTCGGGGTTTGGATTCGCGGGGGGCTTGGGCAGGTTCACAACTTTCCCTCCTTGCGTGATCACCTGCTGCACCTCCCTGGCCTGTTTGATGCTCCGAATGAAATCCTCGTGCTTCTGCCTCCAGTTGTTCTTTCTCAGCTGGGAACAGGAAATGAAACCAATAAAACAGCTTCCAGAAAAAGTCCAGACTAGCACTGCGTACACAGTCTGGTCGTAAACCATTCACAAGGCAAGAAAATATCAATACAGTAATAACGTAGCTTTCTGGGGCTACCTTTCAGGTCATTGGGTAGAGAGTACAATTTACGTAGTTATGGTTTTGTTTCCTGTGAGTGCTATTTGCTTGATATGTAGATTTTTACAACAGAATTCAGAAGTCACTAAGACACATTTATTCTGTCTGGCAAATGTGCCTTTGCGGCAGTTTTTCAGAAGAGTACTTCATAAAACACTTATTTATTGTTTACATTGATTTATAAGCTGAGTCTGACTCTAGGAGAAAAAAAGGGAAGCTTGGAAAGAGTTTAAGGATAGCCCTTACCACGATTGGCGGTTTAACCTTCTTCTTATGGATGTATGTCTCCAGTTCTGTTCCCTTGGCCCTGTGCTTGAAAGAGTCAAAAACCTTCCTCTTTGAATTCTGAAGCTTCTTGCAGATCTTGCTGTGTTTCTCCAGCCTCTCTACAGCAAACTTCCCGTGACACAGTTCACAGGGCACCAGCTGAGGGTTTCCACTCTGGCTATTCTCATATGGAAATTGCTCAGCGGTAGGGCACATCAGACTTGTAGGGGACAAATATCTGTTTTCCACTGACAGAGTTTGTTCATCCAGACATGTGGTGTTATTTCTGAAGTGGCCCTGCGCGGCCTGTGCCGCTGACACGTCGCTTTCAGGGAGCCTTGCTTTCTTGAGATACTTTCTCCTTCCACAGGGGACGTCTTCTAGCCCACGGCTGCAAGGGCTCACTTGACGTCTCTCCTGATGGGAAAGCGCAGAGGGAAAGTGCGATTCTGCGCATCCGCCATCTTCCATTGGAGAACCATAATCAAGGTTGTCTCCTCTGATAGGAAGGGCTTTCCTTGGAGTGAAGGCTTTTTGCTTCTCCATTCTGCAGGTCAGAAGAGGCACGGCCTTAGAGCGGTGGTTGGCCCATGGTCCTCTGGGGCAAAGCTCGCTCTGCCTCGCCTCTATTTTCCCTTCCGGCCACCTCTCTGGAGTCTTCCATCTCGCTCGGAACCATCCTCAGCTCCTCCTGAGCTCTGAAGAGCTTCGCCTGCATCATGGCCTCCTTCTGGCGAATCTCGTCCTTCATCATGGCCTCCTTCCGGCGCATCTCATCCTGCAGGCTGGCCTCCCTCCGGCGATGCTCCTCCTTCAGCGCGGCCTCTGCCTCGGCCACTTTTCGTAGCTCCTCTTGCAACTGAAAGTGCTCCTTCCCATTGGCATGAGAAGGGCATTGCCCTGGAGGGGTCGCCACCATGGGGAGGACAGTCCTGTCCTTAGGTTTGCGTACTCTTGAGCCCCTCCTGCCCGGCCTCTCGCAGGGCCTCTCATGACCATCCTGAGGCGGGGTGGGGGCAAACAAGGAATCACTCTGTGCGTCCGGGCGGTCCACAGCCCGAACCTCACCAGGGCCGGAGACTTTCCTGTTACCCATAGGCTTCAGGGGGTAAGACCGAGCATACCCCACAATGTTCTTCTCGGGGCCCTGTTGGGCTTGGAAGCGATAGCTGTTCCCCATCTTCTTCTCCGCAGCGTATTTGACATATTGGAAACATTTTCTCATCTTCTGTAGAGCTGCCTCCTGCCGCCGATTGTACATGGCGATCATTTTTTTCTCCTTTTCCTGCATCAGTTTCTCTTGGAAGGTGTCCTTCAGAAGCTGTATCTTGGGAGGCGGGCAGTACGTGGAGATCAGATCCTGTTGCCTTAAGGGCGCGGGTCGATTCGAGTCTGTGTCCTTCGGGGAGGGGGACAGAGCACCAGGCTTAGGACTGGGCTCCATTGGCAAATGAGATATGAGCTTTGTTTCCCAGGTATCTGGAAAAGGCAAAAATGGCAAATAAATGATATCCTGCACAGTCTAGTATGGTCTAATAGAAAAGAATAAAAAAAAACAATTCAGGAAATACACAACTTTTTAATATTAAACCTAATGGTGTTGAATGCTGCATGCTGACTCAGTAGGAGACAGATCCTAAACATAAACATTATAATAAACATTTGTTTCCCAAATAACATTCTCAATGTTCAGAATGCTTAAAGTCATGAGCTTTTTTAAAAATGTTTAACTGAAACCTGGAAATGTGCTATTTCATTTCAAAGCTTGTATTATATCTATGATATAAATGTTTTTTTATATAAAATTAACCCATTATGCAACAGGGGTTTGAGCAAAAGTCACTGTGAATAAGGGAATTTATCAATATTAATTAGCCGTTTCACTACATTATAGATAGCTGAAGGATTATGATACAGTATATCGATTTCGCTACAAATTGACAAGCATATTTGATGACACTTACCAAACAAGTTTTAAACAGCGGAGAAATAGTTCACCACGACGATAGCAATGCAATGTTTGACTGCATCTCCCTATGTGATATATCTGTATTTGGGTATATACAGATCACGTAATTCAGGGAGCACTGTTACGTCAGGTCACCAACCATTATTACGACGCTCATATGTCATAGAGCTCCTTAGGATGTTTGTATAATCTTTATCCAAATTTTCATATGGCCGCAGTTACGGCGTTTATTTTACAGTTAATGTAACAGGGTGTCATTATATTTTTCTGTCTTTATGGTGGCAGACCACTTAAATAAATCTGAGTAGGAGGTTTCTACAAGTGGGTCAGATAAAATATTAAATATACAGTAAAAGCTCACACCTATTCATACCCTTTATGTACTGTATATCTACAATTACGTATACTACGTATACAGTTATCGTATACTATAATACGATAACTACCATTACAAAATGTCTCCCTTTTGATTTGAAGTGGTTCTTTTAAATAAGTAAATTGCAATCACTTAGCCTACATCTGAGCTCCTAATTCATCGCGACGACGGACTGAGACTCCAGTCGGATTTGTGAGAAGTAAAGGGGTGTGCCTGTTTTAAAACCGATTCATACGTCTTAAACACATGGACATAGATAGCAGTCTGTGTTATATAATTTATCTTTTTATTTTATTTAAATTTAAGTATCACATACACATTTTCAAAGTAACTGTACCCCTTTTAATTATGATCCCCATCGCTCACAGCTCCGAAGGTGAGACGAGGGCTACTTCAGATGGGATTTCCAATATTTCTCTCTTAGCTTGTATACCGGTGGAAAGGAGAGGGGTCTTAAAACGTGTTGATAGTTTTTTTAATGTTCGGAGCCGCCACAGATTCATTTTCTTACGACTGCTTTTCTGGATGACAATGACAATGCAAACGATGGAGTTAAGGCGAGGCTGTGCCTTAAGGCTCCTCTGCTTACAATATTCAGCGCGTAAATCGCAAACGAGCGCCTTCCCTTACGATGAAAATGCAGAAAATAAGACCACGAGATTTAAACCTACGGCTTACAAATTTATGCGTAAACACTAAAACCGTATCTTTAGCAAAACTGGCGAGACAATGTGTTTTATCATTTAAAAAAGTACTGGAAAATAATTAAAGGTTATCACGATAAACAGAGGTTACTGATCTACTACTGTACGCTGTGACCAAAAATGAGAGTCCCCCGATCCTCGCAGCCTTCATGCTTTGGTCTTGGCCTGGCCGTTTTTTTTTTAAGATAATGGGGTCAAGTTAAGAAATTATGCAAGTTTCTAATCAAATCCAAGGGCGCCTCGATCTCCTAAACATCTTTAGAAGGCCGACGGACCACACTGCACGGTCCGGGTCCGGGCCCTGACCCGGTTCTGGATAATGCCAGCTTAAAGTGAAAAATTCTACTGTACATATTATGTTTCTTATTATGGTATATATGTATAATATAGCGCGACCGCTTCACGAAGCTAGAAAGAAAGTTATCCGCCATTTTTATTTTACCTGCAATTGAATTTGCCATTAAAATCATTATTAATACCGCAGCTGCTAAATAACTTACCTAAAAGCGTTCAGATACAAAAGCACTTGAGCTGTAATGTTTGTATACTGTTGGCCCGATGACCTACTTCAAGAAGAATTGTTACATAGACCGCCAAGGACTGTCATCACACTTTACGTCATAAAGCGCTTTAAAACTTTAGACAAGTTCAACACCTCATATTTTGTACTGTTTATCATGGTAAAAGCAACTCAAAGCAATTCTAAAAATGATCGAAAGGTAAAAATACAAGCTTATACGAGCTGTCGTTTTAACATTTATAACATATATTTAAACAAAACATATATAATCTATTTTAATAAAATAGAAAAGTGTTCTTAGTCTTCACTTAAAAGCTGTTAGAAGCTGCCTTTCTGACAAGAGAGTTCTGTGAGTTCCACAGTCTCAGTGCATTAAAGTCAAAACCAGTTGCTTTTTATTTCCTGTTTTACGACAGAGCAAGGAGGGTGTCCACAGACCACTGTGCAACTGCAGACTGATATGGGGGGTAAAAAGTCTAGAAGTTAGTAAATAAGATTTTAGCACATGTTCTAAAACAAACCGGACACCTGTACAGTGATGCCAACACAGTGATCTGAGCTCCTTCTTTGCGTTAAATCCTAGCATCTGCATTTTTTACAAGTTGTTGCTATGGCAGAGCATGACCAGAGCATAACAGAAACCACCCATTTTCTAACCGCTTCATCCAATTCAGGGTCAGGGGGTCAGGGGGTCGGGGGGTCACGGGGGAGCCAGAGCCTCAGAAAGTAATAAGCAGGAGATACCTGGGACTGGATGGTAGTCCAATGCAGGGAAGACACAGACACTCACCAATTATCCCAGAAGCCAATTAACCTACCAGTAGTTCTTTGAACTGTGGGAGGAAGCCGGAGCACCCAAAGCAAACTCATGCAAACATGGGGAGAACATACAAGCTCCATACAGATAGCACCCCAGGTCCAGAAGTGTACCCAGGGCCTCAGCACGGTGAGCTAGCAATGCTAAACGCTGGGCTACTGTGCATGCTAATTTCTAGGCATCAGGTGATCAATCAGGTAGTGTTTCTCAGATAAAAGGACACCAGTAATTTAGTATGAGATTCAAATTGACCTCAGAACAAAATATAACTTATGTTATATAACTTATATAGAACTTACTACAGCATAACTGTCTTATTTGGCTCTTGTAGAAAATATTAACAGCATGCCTATTAAACATACAGTATCTAGCAATCAGCAATCAAAATAAAAACATTTCCAAACATGGAAACTGCCCAGTTAATGAAGCATTTCAAAGACATTAATCTATTCAATAATTACAGTTTTAAGTAGATAACAGATTTATATTCAGATTACGAAAGCATCATAACAACTGCTGCTTGTGTAAGGAATCCATGAATACCACTGTACATGAGAATTCCACACCTATTTCTAATCAATACACAAAATCCTATTGAATTTCAGGTACTTGTTTATTCAGCATTGCTTGACTCCGCGGACTCCTTGTTGTTTCAATATTCTAGCAATAGGACTAATCGCCAATACAGTGCCGTTGTAATCTATTCCTTCTGCCAGCAGAGGACGGTATTCGCACAGCCAGTTCAGGATAAGATACGGTCCTCGCAGTTCACAGTACAACTGGCCAAAGCCGTATTCGGAATATGCTCTCGATAACCTCGTTTAGTTTAAGTACGGCCATATTTCATATCAACCCACAGATGCATTGCATAAACACTAGAATTCTGGTTGTACTTAAATTGACCTTATACGTTTTGGATTATGTTTAACCTTCTTCAATTTCTTCAACCATATTTTGAGATGATTACGTTTACAGAAGCAAATATTATTCAGTGCTTTTTCTTCACTCCTTTAATCAAACCCACATTTCTATAAGGAGGGCCATTGTGAAACTCCCCAAAGTGAGCTGAATTAATCTTTTATTCTTCACACCTGCGAAGTCATTCCTACATTGTGTAATATGAAGGCCTTTCATTATTCACGTATACTACAACATCTGAAAATAATGGGTCTTGAAATAGTTGAATGAAAGAAAATCCTGAATAACTCCTCCAAATGCGTGTTACACTTTCATCAAGTACACACACTTTGAATGTGATGAACTATAAAAAGTTATTTTAACCATACCCAATGGAGCTCAGGAGTGCGATTGCATACACAATCATGTTTTCAGTGTTTGGACATCAGCCGTACATCAGAACAATCATTTCACTAACACAGCTCCATGTTGAGTGACTTCCCTCCAAGAACACAAAGTCACTTTCCCTTAGCAATTATTGCATGGACTTTGATTATCTGCCTTCTGCATCAAGCCCTGTATTATATACGGTACAAAGCCAAGCTTTGGGATAGTGCTTTGTTTGGATCCTTGTCTTGATCCTTTTGGATCCCAGGCTGCTCATTTGCAAATGAGTTTTGACATTAATTATAGTGACTATAGCAATGAGCTGGCACTGTGGTTCACAGAGCTGGGGTCCTGGGTTCAATTCCTGGGGTGCAGTCTGGATGGAATTGTATGTTCTCCCTTCATTTGTGTGGATTTCTTCCAGGTGCTCCAGTTTCTTCCCACAGTCCAAAGACATACAGTACTAGTAGGTTAAGGTGGAACTACAGTCCCAATTTTGCAGACACAAAAGTATTTAATTTCAGTCACAAAATAAAATCATTGACATTATAGAAAAACTTTACAAACTCAAAATTGAGCGCAAAATCATGAATTTTGTGAAAGGACTGTAAGTTACGCCATGTTGTAACAAATTCGCATTCAAGTTCCACACAAATTGCGATGTGATGCAGCCCTTCCTGCTCACTAATCACTGTAATGACTAATGCAATGTGATGTAGGAGAGAAAGGGTATAGGTTATGCAGCAAACATTTCACTGCAAAAAACGTTCCATTCCAAGGTTCTTTATGCAGAGTTAACAATGTAGTATTATTTATTGGCAAAAACGTAAAAAAGTTGAGAGTTATATTTCCATTGGATTAAACGACATGTATTCACAAGCCTGCTCCTTTACAATGTCATAGGGCCACAACAGATTATAGGAAGTTTTGCTGCCTCGTTCTGAATCGCAGAACATGGTAATTCTTTAACCTTGAAATGTAGTCTATTTTGTGATGTAATGATGCAATGTCCCTTTACTGAGAGCCAGCAATCAACGGATGTGTCTGATCGTGAATGGTTTTCCCTGTTGTTTGTTGTATTACTTGGTGTTGCATTTTAAGCTGTGCATGAGGCAGGACCCGGAGGCTGCTGCTTCTGCTGGTGCTTCTGCTGGGATTGAGGAAGAGCTGAGCGCCATGTAAGGCAAAGACACTGCGTTCCACTTTATCAGGTGCCTGGAGTGTAAGAGCTGCAGATAATATTGAGTCACATTAATCCCAACATATTTCAAATATTATGAAAATTAAATAAATTAAATCAAATAACTTTCATTAAAAAAATCAATCACTCTTTACCTTGCTTTTTCAGTTGTTTTTAAGGAAAATTGATGCCGAGAATGTGTGAATACTGCTTTTTGATGGTTCCAAGACCAATGTGACCTGTTCTATTGCCTGCTAATTGTACGTTCCAGGTTGAAAAATTATTTTTAGGAGGTCAAGGTGTATGAATGATAAGAGAAAAACTGAAATAACCACAGCTACGCAAACACCAGTCCACCCCAAAAAAATCATTTAATTAAAATAAGGTAACATTTTTTTTTCATCATCATACGGATGAACTGTGCTAAATGTGTTTCTAAATAGAAAAAGCAGGACGTGAGTCGTGAGCCAAGATCATGACTCTTTTGCTCTTCTTCACATCAGTTTTCATCTGCGAGGAGGAGGAGGAGGGCGGCTCCTGATGTGCTGACACTTGGGGAAGTGCCTCTGTGCCGGCCTGGGGGCAAAGCGCCGGCCGCAGTGAGGGCAGGGCACGTAGTCGGGGTTTGGATTCGCGGGGGGCTGGGGCAGGTTCACAACTTTCCCTCCTTGCGTGATCACCTGCTGCACCTCCCTGGCCTGTTTGATGCTCCGAATGAAATCCTCGTGCTTCTGCCTCCAGTTGTTCTTTCTCAGCTGGGAACAGGAAATGAAACCAATAAAACAGCTTCCAGAAAAAGTCCAGACTAGCACTGCGTACACAGTCTGGTCGCAAACCATTCACAAGGCACGAAAATATCAATACAGTAATAACGTAGCTTTCTGGGGCTACCTTTCAGGTCATTGGGTAGAGAGTACAATTTACGTAGTTATGGTTTTGTTTCCTGTGAGTGCTATTTGCTTGATATGTAGATTTTTACAACAGAATTCAGAAGTCACTAAGACACATTTATTCTGTCTGGCAAATGTGCCTTTGCGGCAGTTTTTCAGAAGAGTACTTCATAAAACACTTATTTATTGTTTACATTGATTTATAAGCTGAGTCTGACTCTAGGAGAAAAAAAGGGAAGCTTGGAAAGAGTTTAAGGATAGCCCTTACCACGATTGGCGGTTTAACCTTCTTCTTATGGATGTATGTCTCCAGTTCTGTTCCCTTGGCCCTGTGCTTGAAAGAGTCAAAAACCTTCCTCTTTGAATTCTGAAGCTTCTTGCAGATCTTGCTGTGTTTCTCCAGCCTCTCTACAGCAAACTTCCCGTGACACAGTTCACAGGGCACCAGCTGAGGGTTTCCACTCTGGCTATTCTCATATGGAAATTGCTCAGCAGTAGGGCACATCAGATACTTTCTCCTTCCACAGGGGACGTCTTCTAGCCCACGGCTGCAAGGGCTCACTTGACGTCTCTCCTGATGGGAAAGCGCAGAGGGAAAGTGCGATTCTGCGCATCCGCCATCTTCCATTGGAGAACCATAATCAAGGTTGTCTCCTCTGATAGGAAGGGCTTTCCTTGGAGTGAAGGCTTTTTGCTTCTCCATTCTGCAGGTCAGAAGAGGCACGGCCTTAGAGCGGTGGTTGGCCCATGGTCCTCTGGGGCAAAGCTCGCTCTGCCTCGCCTCTATTTTCCCTTCCAGCCACCTCTCTGGAGTCTTCCATCTCTCTCGGAACCATCCTCAGCTCCTCCTGAGCTCTGAAGAGCTTCGCCTGCATCATGGCCTCCTTCTGGCGAATCTCGTCCTTCATCATGGCCTCCTTCCGGCGCATCTCTTCCTGCAGGCTGGCCTCCCTCCGGCGATGCTCCTCCTTCAGCGCGGCCTCTGCCTCGGCCACTTTTCGTAGCTCCTCTTGCAACTGAAAGTGCTCCTTCCCATTGGCATGAGAAGGGCATTGCCCTGGAGGGGTCGCCACCATGGGGAGGACAGTCCTGTCCTTAGGTTTGCGTACTCTTGAGCCCCTCCTGCCCGGCCTCTCGCAGGGCCTCTCATGACCATCCTGAGGCGGGGTGGGGGCAAACAAGGAATCACTCTGTGCGTCCGGGAGGTCCACAGCCCGAACCTCACCAGGGCCGGAGACTTTCCTGTTACCCATAGGCTTCAGGGGGTAAGACCGATCATACCCCACAATGTTCTTCTCGGGGCCCTGTTGGGCTTGGAAGCGATAGCTGTTCCCCATCTTCTTCTCCGCAGCGTATTTGACATATTGGAAACATTTTCTCATCTTCTGTAGAGCTGCCTCCTGCCGCCGATTGTACATGGCGATCATTTTTTTCTCCTTTTCCTGCATCAGTTTCTCTTGGAAGGTGTCCTTCAGAAGCTGTATCTTGGGAGGCGGGCAGTACGTGGAGATCAGATCCTGTTGCCTTAAGGGCGCGGGTCGATTCGAGTCTGTGTCCTTCGGGGAGGGGGACAGAGCACCAGGCTTAGGACTGGGCTCCATTGGCAAATGAGATATGAGCTTTGTTTCCCAGGTATCTGGAAAAGGCAAAAATGGCAAATAAATGATATCCTGCACAGTCTAGTATGGTCTAATAGAAAAGAATAAAAAAAAACAATTCAGGAAATACACAACTTTTTAATATTAAACCTAATGGTGTTGAATGCTGCATGCTGACTCAGTAGGAGACAGATCCTAAACATAAACATTATAATAAACATTTGTTTCCCAAATAACATTCTCAATGTTCAGAATGCTTAAAGTCATGAGCTTTTTTAAAAATGTTTAACTGAAACCTGGAAATGTGCTATTTCATTTCAAAGCTTGTATTATATCTATGATATAAATGTTTTTTTATATAAAATTAACCCATTATGCAACAGGGGTTTGAGCAAAAGTCACTGTGAATAAGGGAATTTATCAATATTAATTAGCCGTTTCACTACATTATAGATAGCTGAAGGATTATGATACAGTATATCGATTTCGCTACAAATTGACAAGCATATTTGATGACACTTACCAAACAAGTTTTAAACAGCGGAGAAATAGTTCACCACGACGATAGCAATGCAATGTTTGACTGCATCTCCCTATGTGATATATCTGTATTTGGGTATATACAGATCACGTAATTCAGGGAGCACTGTTACGTCAGGTCACCAACCATTATTACGACGCTCATATGTCATAGAGCTCCTTAGGATGTTTGTATAATCTTTATCCAAATTTTCATATGGCCGCAGTTACGGCGTTTATTTTACAGTTAATGTAACAGGGTGTCATTATATTTTTCTGTCTTTATGGTGGCAGGCCACTTAAATAAATCTGAGTAGGCGGTTTCTACAAGTGGGTCAGATAAAATATTAAATATACAGTAAAAGCTCACACCTATTCATACCCTTTATGTACTGTATATCTACAATTACGTATACTACGTATACAGTTATCGTATACTATAATACGATAACTACCATTACAAAATGTCTCCCTTTTGATTTGAAGTGGTTCTTTTAAATAAGTAAATTGCAATCACTTAGCCTACATCTGAGCTCCTAATTCATCGCGACGACGGACTGAGACTCCAGTCGGATTTGTGAGAAGGGGTGTGCCTGTTTTAAAACCGATTCATACGTCTTAAACACATGGACATAGATAGCAGTCTGTGTTATATAATTTATCTTTTTATTTTATTTAAATTTAAGTATCACATACACATTTTCAAAGTAACTGTACCCCTTTTAATTATGATCCCCATCGCTCACAGCTCCGAAGGTGAGACGAGGGCTACTTCAGATGGGATTTCCAATATTTCTCTCTTAGCTTGTATACCGGTGGAAAGGAGAGGGGTCTTAAAACGTGTTGATAGTAAGATTGGGATGTATTTGCAGTCTAGATATAGTTTTTTTAATGTTCGGAGCCGCCACAGATTCATTTTCTTACGACTGCTTTTCTGGATGACAATGACAATGCAAACGATGGTGTTAAGGCGAGGCTGTGCCTTAAGGCTCCTCTGCTTACAATATTCAGCGCGTAAATCGCAAACGAGCGCCTTCCCTTACGATGAAAATGCAGAAAATAAGACCACGAGATTTAAACCTACGGCTTACAAATTTATGCGTAAACACTAAAACCGTATCTTTAGCAAAACTGGCGAGACAATGTGTTTTATCATTTAAAAAAGTACTGGAAAATAATTAAAGGTTATCACGATAAACAGAGGTTACTGATCTACTACTGTACGCTGTGACCAAAAATGAGAGTCCCCCGATCCTCGCAGCCTTCATGCTTTGGTCTTGGCCTGGCCGTTTTTTTTAAGATAATGGGGTCAAGTTAAGAAATTATGCAAGTTTCTAATCAAATCCAAGGGCGCCTCGATCTCCTAAACATCTTTAGAAGGCCGACGGACCACACTGCACGGTCCGGGTCCGGGCCCTGACCCGGTTCTGGATAATGCCAGCTTAAAGTGAAAAATTCTACTGTACATATTATGTTTCTTATTATGGTATATATGTATAATATAGCGCGACCGCTTCACGAAGCTAGAAAGAAAGTTATCCGCCATTTTTATTTTACCTGCAATTGAATTTGCCATTAAAATCATTATTAATACCGCAGCTGCTAAATAACTTACCTAAAAGCGTTCAGATACAAAAGCACTTGAGCTGTAATGTTTATATACTGTTGGCCCGATGACCTACTTCAAGAAGAATTGTTACATAGACCGCCAAGGACTGTCATCACACTTTACGTCATAAAGCGCTTTAAAACTTTAGACAAGTTCAACACCTCATATTTTGTACTGTTTATCATGGTAAAAGCAACTCAAAGCAATTCTAAAAATGATCGAAAGGTAAAAATACAAGCTTATACGAGCTGTCGTTTTAACATTTATAACATATATTTAAACAAAACATATATAATCTATTTTAATAAAATAGAAAAGTGTTCTTAGTCTTCACTTAAAAGCTGTTACAAGCTGCCTTTCTGACAAGAGAGTTCTGTGAGTTCCACAGTCTCAGTGCATTAAAGTCAAAACCAGTTGCTTTTTATTTCCTGTTTTACGACAGAGCAAGGAGGGTGTCCACAGACCACTGTGCACCTGCAGACTGATATGGGGGGTAAAAAGTCTAGAAGTTAGTAAATAAGATTTTAACACATGTTCTAAAACAAACCGGACACCTGTACAGTGATGCCAACACAGTGATCTGAGCTCCTTCTTTGAGTTAAATCCTAGCATCTGCATTTTTTACAAGTTGTTGCTATGGCAGAGCATGACCAGAGCATAACAGAAACCACCCATTTTCTAACCGCTTCATCCAATTCAGGGTCAGGGGGTCAGGGGGTCGCGGGGCACGGGGGAGCCAGAGCCTCAGAAAGTAATAAGCAGGAGATACCTGGGACTGGATGGTAGTCCAATGCAGGGAAGACACAGACACTCACCAATTATCCCAGAAGCCAATTAACCTACCAGTAGTTCTTTGAACTGTGGGAGGAAGCCGGAGCACCCAAAGCAAACTCATGCAAACATGGGGAGAACATACAAGCTCCATACAGATAGCACCCCAGGTCCAGAAGTGTACCCAGGGCCTCAGCACTGTGAGCTAGCAATGCTAAACGCTGGGCTACTGTGCATGCTAATTTCTAGGCATCAGGTGATCAATCAGGTAGTGTTTCTCAGATAAAAGGACACCAGTTATTTAGTATGAGATTCAAATTGACCTCAGAACAAAATATAACTTATGTTATATAACTTATATAGAACTTACTACAGCATAACTGTCTTATTTGGCTCTTGTAGAAAATATTAACAGCATGCCTATTAAACATACAGTATCTAGCAATCAGCAATCAAAATAAAAACATTTCCAAACATGGAAACTGCCCAGTTAATGAAGCATTTCAAAGACATTAATCTATTCAATAATTACAGTTTTAAGTAGATAACAGATTTATATTCAGATTACGAAAGCATCATAACAACTGCTGCTTGTGTAAGGAATCCATGAATACCACTGTACATGAGAATTCCACACCTATTTGTAATCAATACACAAAATCCTATTGAATTTCAGGTACTTGTTTATTCAGCATTGCTTGACTCCGCGGACTCCTTGTTGTTTCAATATTCTAGCAATAGGACTAATCGCCAATACAGTGCCGTTGTAATCTATTCCTTCTGCCAGCAGAGGACGGTATTCGCACAGCCAGTTCAGGATAAGATACGGTCCTCGCGGTTCACAGTACAACTGGCCAAAGCCGTATTCGGAATATGCTCTCGATAACCTCGTTTAGTTTAAGTACGGCCATATTTCATATCAACCCACAGATGCATTGCATAAACACTAGAATTCTGGTTGTACTTAAATTGACCTTATACGTTTTGGATTATGTTTAACCTTCTTCAATTTCTTCAACCATATTTTGAGATGATTACGTTTACAGAAGCAAATATTATTCAGTGCTTTTTCTTCACTCCTTTAATCAAACCCACATTTCTATAAGGAGGGCCATTGTGAAACTCCCCAAAGTGAGCTGAATTAATCTTTTATTCTTCACACCTGCGAAGTCATTCCTACATTGTGTAATATGAAGGCCTTTCATTATTCACGTATACTACAACATCTGAAAATAATGGGTCTTGAAATAGTTGAATGAAAGAAAATCCTGAATAACTCCTCCAAATGCGTGTTACACTTTCATCAAGTACACACACTTTGAATGTGATGAACTATAAAAAGTTATTTTAACCATACCCAATGGAGCTCAGGAGTGCGATTGCATACACAATCATGTTTTCAGTGTTTGGACATCAGCCGTACATCAGAACAATCATTTCACTAACACAGCTCCGTGTTGAGTGACTTCCCTCCAAGAACACAAAGTCACTTTCCCTTAGCAATTATTGCATGGACTTTGATTATCTGCCTTCTGCATCAAGCCCTGTATTATATACGGTACAAAGCCAAGCTTTGGGATAGTGCTTTGTTTGGATCCTTGTCTTGATCCTTTTGGATCCCAGGCTGCTCATTTGCAAATGAGTTTTGACATTAATTATAGTGACTATAGCAATGAGGTGGCACTGTGGTTCACAGATCTGGGGTCCTGGGTTCAATTCCTGGGGTGCAGTCTGGATGGAATTGTATGTTCTCCCTTCATTTGTGTGGATTTCTTCCAGGTGCTCCAGTTTCTTCCCACAGTCCAAAGACATACAGTACTAGTAGGTTAAGGTGGAACTACAGTCCCAATTTTGCAGACACAAAAGTATTTAATTTCAGTCACAAAATAAAATCATTGACATTATAGAAAAACTTTACAAACTCAAAATTGAGCGCAAAATCATGAATTTTGTGAAAGGACTGTAAGTTACGCCATGTTGTAACAAATTCGCATTCAAGTTCCACACAAATTGCGATGTGATGCAGCCCTTCCTGCTCACTAATCACTGTAATGACTAATGCAATGTGATGTAGGAGAGAAAGGGTATAGGTTATGCAGCAAACATTTCACTGCAAAAAACGTTCCATTCCAAGGTTCTTTATGCAGAGTTAACAATGTAGTATTATTTATTGGCAAAAACGTAAAAAAGTTGAGAGCAATATTTCCATTGGATTAAACGAGATGTATTCACAAGCCTGCTCCTTTACAATGTCACAGGGCCACAACAGATTATAGGAAGTTTTGCTGCCTCGTTCTGAATCGCAGAACATGGTAATTCTTTAACCTTGAAATGTAGTCTATTTTGTGATGTAATGATGCAATGTCCCTTTACTGAGAGCCAGCAATCAACGGATGTGTCTGATCGTGAATGGTTTTCCCTGTTGTTTGTTGTATTACTTGGTGTTGCATTTTAAGCTGTGCATGAGGCAGGACCCGGAGGCTGCTGCTTCTGCTGGTGCTTCTGCTGGGATTGAGGAAGAGCTGAGCGCCATGTAAGGCAAAGACACTGCGTTCCACTTTATCAGGTGCCTGGAGTGTAAGAGCTGCAGATAATATTGAGTCACATTAATCCCAACATATTTCAAATATTATGAAAATTAAATAAATTAAATCAAATAACTTTCATTAAAAAAATCAATCACTCTTTACCTTGCTTTTTCAGTTGTTTTTAAGGAAAATTGATGCCGAGAATGTGTGAATACTGCTTTTTGATGGTTCCAAGACCAATGTGACCTGTTCTATTGCCTGCTAATTGTACGTTCCAGGTTGAAAAATTATTTTTAGGAGGTCAAGGTGTATGAATGATAAGAGAAAAACTGAAATAACCACAGCTACGCAAACACCAGTCCACCAAAAAAAAATCATTTAATTAAAATAAGGTAACATTTTTTTTTCATCATCATACGGATGAACTGTGCTAAATGTGTTTCTAAAAAGAAAAAGCAGGACGTGAGTCGTGAGCCAAGATCATGACTCTTTTGCTCTTCTTCACATCAGTTTTCATCTGCGAGGAGGAGGAGGAGGGCGGCTCCTGATGTGCTGACACTTGGGGAAGTGCCTCTGTGCCGGCCTGGGGGCAAAGCGCCGGCCGCAGTGAGGGCAGGGCACGTAGTCGGGGTTTGGATTCGCGGGGGGCTGGGGCAGGTTCACAACTTTCCCTCCTTGCGTGATCACCTGCTGCACCTCCCTGGCCTGTTTGATGCTCCGAATGAAATCCTCATGCTTCTGCCTCCAGTTGTTCTTTCTCAGCTGGGAACAGGAAATGAAACCAATAAAACAGCTTCCAGAAAAAGTCCAGACTAGCACTGCGTACACAGTCTGGTCGCAAACCATTCACAAGGCAAGAAAATATCAATACAGTAATAACGTAGCTTTCTGGGGCTACCTTTCAGGTCATTGGGTAGAGAGTACAATTTACGTAGTTATGGTTTTGTTTCCTGTGAGTGCTATTTGCTTGATATGTAGATTTTTACAACAGAATTCAGAAGTCACTAAGACACATTTATTCTGTCTGGCAAATGTGCCTTTGCGGCAGTTTTTCAGAAGAGTACTTCATAAAACACTTATTTATTGTTTACATTGATTTATAAGCTGAGTCTGACTCTAGGAGAAAAAAAGGGAAGCTTGGAAAGAGTTTAAGGATAGCCCTTACCACGATTGGCGGTTTAACCTTCTTCTTATGGATGTATGTCTCCAGTTCTGTTCCCTTGGCCCTGTGCTTGAAAGAGTCAAAAACCTTCCTCTTTGAATTCTGAACCTTCTTGCAGATCTTGCTGTGTTTCTCCAGCCTCTCTACAGCAAACTTCCCGTGACACAGTTCACAGGGCACCAGCTGAGGGTTTCCACTCTGGCTATTCTCATATGGAAATTGCTCAGCGGTAGGGCACATCAGACTTGTAGGGGACAAATATCTGTTTTCCACTGACAGAGTTTGTTCATCCAGACATGTGGTGTTATTTCTGAAGTGGCCCTGCGCGGCCTGTGCCGCTGACACGTCGCTTTCAGGGAGCCTTGCTTTCTTGAGATACTTTCTCCTTCCACAGGGCACGTCTTCTAGCCCACGGCTGCAAGGGCTCACTTGACGTCTCTCCTGATGGGAAAGCGCAGAGGGAAAGTGCGATTCTGCGCATCCGCCATCTTCCATTGGAGAACCATAATCAAGGTTGTCTCCTCTGATAGGAAGGGCTTTCCTTGGAGTGAAGGCTTTTTGCTTCTCCATTCTGCAGGTCAGAAGAGGCACGGCCTTAGAGCGGTGGTTGGCCCATGGTCCTCTGGGGCAAAGCTCGCTCTGCCTCGCCTCTATTTTCCCTTCCGGCCACCTCTCTGGAGTCTTCCATCTCTCTCGGAACCATCCTCAGCTCCTCCTGAGCTCTGAAGAGCTTCGCCTGCATCATGGCCTCCTTCTGGCGAATCTCGTCCTTCATCATGGCCTCCTTCCGGCGCATCTCATCCTGCAGGCTGGCCTCCCTCCGGCGATGCTCCTCCTTCAGCGCGGCCTCTGCCTCGGCCACTTTTCGTAGCTCCTCTTGCAACTGAAAGTGCTCCTTCCCATTGGCATGAGAAGGGCATTGCCCTGGAGGGGTCGCCACCATGGGGAGGACAGTCCTGTCCTTAGGTTTGCGTACTCTTGAGCCCCTCCTGCCCGGCCTCTCGCAGGGCCTCTCATGACCATCCTGAGGCGGGGTGGGGGCAAACAAGGAATCACTCTGTGCGTCCGGGCGGTCCACAGCCCGAACCTCACCAGGGCCGGAGACTTTCCTGTTACCCATAGGCTTCAGGGGGTAAGACCGATCATACCCCACAATGTTCTTCTCGGGGCCCTGTTGGGCTTGGAAGCGATAGCTGTTCCCCATCTTCTTCTCCGCAGCGTATTTGACATATTGGAAACATTTTCTCATCTTCTGTAGAGCTGCCTCCTGCCGCCGATTGTACATGGCGATCATTTTTTTCTCCTTTTCCTGCATCAGTTTCTCTTGGAAGGTGTCCTTCAGAAGCTGTATCTTGGGAGGCGGGCAGTACGTGGAAATCAGATCCTGTTGCCTTAAGGGCGTGGGTCGATTCGAGTCTGTGTCCTTCGGGGAGGGGGACAGAGCACCAGGCTTAGGACTGGGCTCCATTGGCAAATGAGATATGAGCTTTGTTTCCCAGGTATCTGGAAAAGGCAAAAATGGCAAATAAATGATTTCCTGCACAGTCTAGTATGGTCTAATAGAAAAGAATAAAAAAAAAACAATTCAGGAAATAAACAACTTTTTAATATTAAACCTAATGGTGTTGAATGCTGCATGCTGACTCAGTAGGAGACAGATCCTAAACATAAACATTATAATAAACATTTGTTTCCCAAATAACATTCTCAATGTTCAGAATGCTTAAAGTCATGAGCTTTTTTAAAAATGTTTAACTGAAACCTGGAAATGTGCTATTTCATTTCAAAGCTTGTATTATATCTATGATATAAATGTTTTTTTATATAAAATTAACCCATTATGCAACAGGGGTTTGAGCAAAAGTCACTGTGAATAAGGGAATTTATCAATATTAATTAGCCGTTTCACTACATTATAGATAGCTGAAGGATTATGATACAGTATATCGATTTCGCTACAAATTGACAAGCATATTTGATGACACTTACCAAACAAGTTTTAAACAGCGGAGAAATAGTTCACCACGACGATAGCAATGCAATGTTTGACTGCATCTCCCTATGTGATATATCTGTATTTGGGTATATACAGATCACGTAATTCAGGGAGCATTGTTACGTCAGGTCACCAACCATTATTACGACGCTCATATGTCATAGAGCTCCTTAGGATGTTTGTATAATCTTTATCCAAATTTTCATATGGCCGCAGTTACGGCGTTTATTTTACAGTTAATGTAACAGGGTGTCATTATATTTTTCTGTCTTTATGGTGGCAGACCACTTAAATAAATCTGAGTAGGCGGTTTCTACAAGTGGGTCAGATAAAATATTAAATATACAGTAAAAGCTCACACCTATTCATACCCTTTATGTACTGTATATCTACAATTACGTATACTACGTATACAGTTATCGTATACTATAATACGATAACTACCATTACAAAATGTCTCCCTTTTGATTTGAAGTGGTTCTTTTAAATAAGTAAATTGCAATCACTTAGCCTACATCTGAGCTCCTAATTCATCGCGACGACGGACTGAGACTCCAGTCGGATTTGTGAGAAGGGGTGTGCCTGTTTTAAAACCGATTCATACGTCTTAAACACATGGACATAGATAGCAGTCTGTGTTATATAATTTATCTTTTTATTTTATTTAAATTTAAGTATCACATACACATTTTCAAAGTAACTGTACCCCTTTTAATTATGATCCCCATCGCTCACAGCTCCGAAGGTGAGACGAGGGCTACTTCAGATGGGATTTCCAATATTTCTCTCTTAGCTTGTATACCGGTGGAAAGGAGAGGGGTCTTAAAACGTGTTGATAGTAAGATTGGGATGTATTTGCAGTCTAGATATAGTTTTTTTAATGTTCGGAGCCGCCACAGATTCATTTTCTTACGACTGCTTTTCTGGATGACAATGACAATGCAAACGATGGTGTTAAGGCGAGGCTGTCCCTTAAGGCTCCTCTGCTTACAATATTCAGCGCGTAAATCGCAAACGAGCGCCTTCCCTTACGATGAAAATGCAGAAAATAAGACCACGAGATTTAAACCTACGGCTTACAAATTTATGCGTAAACACTAAAACCGTATCTTTAGCAAAACTGGCGAGACAATGTGTTTTATCATTTAAAAAAGTACTGGAAAATAATTAAAGGTTATCACGATAAACAGAGGTTACTGATCTACTACTGTACGCTGTGACCAAAAATGAGAGTCCCCCGATCCTCGCAGCCTTCATGCTTTGGTCTTGGCCTGGCCGTTTTTTTTAAGATAATGGGGTCAAGTTAAGAAATTATGCAAGTTTCTAATCAAATCCAAGGGCGCCTCGATCTCCTAAACATCTTTAGAAGGCCGACGGACCACACTGCACGGTCCGGGTCCGGGCCCTGACCCGGTTCTGGATAATGCCAGCTTAAAGTGAAAAATTGTACTGTACATATTATGTTTCTTATTATGGTATATATGTATAATATAGCGCGACCGCTTCACGAAGCTAGAAAGAAAGTTATCCGCCATTTTTATTTTACCTGCAATTGAATTTGCCATTAAAATCATTATTAATACCGCAGCTGCTAAATAACTTACCTAAAAGCGTTCAGATACAAAAGCACTTGAACTGTAATGTTCATATACTGTTGGCCCGATGACCTACTTCAAGAAGAATTGTTACATAGACCGCCAAGGACTGTCATCACACTTTACGTCATAAAGCGCTTTAAAACCTTAGACAAGTTCAACACCTCATATTTTGTACTGTTTATCATGGTAAAAGCAACTCAAAGCAATTCTAAAAATGATCGAAAGGTAAAAATACAAGCTTATACGAGCTGTCGTTTTAACATTTATAACATATATTTAAACAAAACATATATAATCTATTTTAATAAAATAGAAAAGTGTTCTTAGTCTTCACTTAAAAGCTGTTAGAAGCTGCCTTTCTGACAAGAGAGTTCTGTGAGTTCCACAGTCTCAGTGCATTAAAGTCAAAACCAGTTGCTTTTTATTTCCTGTTTTACGACAGAGCAAGGAGGGTGTCCACAGACCACTGTGCACCTGCAGACTGATATGGGGGGTAAAAAGTCTAGAAGTTAGTAAATAAGATTTTAACATATGTTCTAAAACACACCGGACACCTGTACAGTGATGCCAACACAGTGATCTGAGCTCCTTCTTTGAGTTAAATCCTAGCATCTGCATTTTTTACAAGTTGTTGCTATGGCAGAGCATGACCAGAGCATAACAGAAACCACCCATTTTCTAACCGCTTCATCCAATTCAGGGTCAGGGGGTCAGGGGGTCGCGGGGCACGGGGGAGCCAGAGCCTCAGAAAGTAATAAGCAGGAGATACCTGGGACTGGATGGTAGTCCAATGCAGGGAAGACACAGACACTCACCAATTATCCCAGAAGCCAATTAACCTACCAGTAGTTCTTTGAACTGTGGGAGGAAGCCGGAGCACCCAAAGCAAACTCATGCAAACATGGGGAGAACATACAAGCTCCATACAGATAGCACCCCAGGTCCAGAAGTGTACCCAGGGCCTCAGCACTGTGAGCTAGCAATGCTAAACGCTGGGCTACTGTGCATGCTAATTTCTAGGCATCAGGTGATCAATCAGGTAGTGTTTCTCAGATAAAAGGACACCAGTTATTTAGTATGAGATTCAAATTGACCTCAGAACAAAATATAACTTATGTTATATAACTTATATAGAACTTACTACAGCATAACTGTCTTATTTGGCTCTTGTAGAAAATATTAACAGCATGCCTATTAAACATACAGTATCTAGCAATCAGCAATCAAAATAAAAACATTTCCAAACATGGAAACTGCCCAGTTAATGAAGCATTTCAAAGACATTAATCTATTCAATAATTACAGTTTTAAGTAGATAACAGATTTATATTCAGATTACGAAAGCATCATAACAACTGCTGCTTGTGTAAGGAATCCATGAATACCACTGTACATGAGAATTCCACACCTATTTGTAATCAATACACAAAATCCTATTGAATTTCAGGTACTTGTTTATTCAGCATTGCTTGACTCCGCGGACTCCTTGTTGTTTCAATATTCTAGCAATAGGACTAATCGCCAATACAGTGCCGTTGTAATCTATTCCTTCTGCCAGCAGAGGACGGTATTCGCACAGCCAGTTCAGGATAAGATACGGTCCTCGCAGTTCACAGTACAACTGGCCAAAGCCGTATTCGGAATATGCTCTCGATAACCTCGTTTAGTTTAAGTACGGCCATATTTCATATCAACCCACAGATGCATTGCATAAACACTAGAATTCTGGTTGTACTTAAATTGACCTTATACGTTTTGGATTATGTTTAACCTTCTTCAATTTCTTCAACCATATTTTGAGATGATTACGTTTACAGAAGCAAATATTATTCAGTGCTTTTTCTTCACTCCTTTAATCAAACCCACATTTCTATAAGGAGGGCCATTGTGAAACTCCCCAAAGTGAGCTGAATTAATCTTTTATTCTTCACACCTGCGAAGTCATTCTTACATTGTGTAATATGAAGGCCTTTCATTATTCACGTATACTACAACATCTGAAAATAATGGGTCTTGAAATAGTTGAATGAAAGAAAATCCTGAATAACTCCTCCAAATGCGTGTTACACTTTCATCAAGTACACACACTTTGAATGTGATGAACTATAAAAAGTTATTTTAACCATACCCAATGGAGCTCAGGAGTGCGATTGCATACACAATCATGTTCTCAGTGTTTGGACATCAGCCGTACATCAGAACAATCATTTCACTAACACAGCTCCATGTTGAGTGACTTCCCTCCAAGAACACAAAGTCACTTTCCCTTAGCAATTATTGCATGGACTTTGATTATCTGCCTTCTGCATCAAGCCCTGTATTATATACGGTACAAAGCCAAGCTTTGGGATAGTGCTTTGTTTGGATCCTTGTCTTGATCCTTTTGGATCCCAGGCTGCTCATTTGCAAATGAGTTTTGACATTAATTATAGTGACTATAGCAATGAGCTGGCACTGTGGTTCACAGAGCTGGGGTCCTGGGTTCAATTCCTGGGGTGCAGTCTGGATGGAATTGTATGTTCTCCCTTCATTTGTGTGGATTTCTTCCAGGTGCTCCAGTTTCTTCCCACAGTCCAAAGACATACAGTACTAGTAGGTTAAGGTGGAACTACAGTCCCAATTTTGCAGACACAAAATTATTTAATTTCAGTCACAAAATAAAATCATTGACATTTTAGAAAAACTTTACAAACTCAAAATTGAGCACAAAATCATGAATTTTGTGAAAGGACTGTAAGTTACGCCATGTTGTAACAAATTCGCATTCAAGTTCCACACAAATTGCGATGTGATGCAGCCCTTCCTGCTCACTAATCACTGTAATGACTAATGCAATGTGATGTAGGAGAGAAAGGGTATAGGTTATGCAGCAAACATTTCACTGCAAAAAACGTTCCATTCCAAGGTTCTTTATGCAGAGTTAAAAATGTAGTATTATTTATTGGCAAAAACGTAAAAAAGTTGAGAGTTATATTTCCATTGGATTAAACGAGATGTATTCACAAGCCTGCTCCTTTACAATGTCATAGGGCCACAACAGATTATAGGAAGTTTTGCTGCCTCGTTCTGAATCGCAGAACATGGTAATTCTTTAACCTTGAAATGTAGTCTATTTTGTGATGTAATGATGCAATGTCCCTTTACTGAGAGCCAGCAATCAACGGATGTGTCTAATCGTGAATGGTTTTCCCTGTTGTTTGTTGTATTACTTGGTGTTGCATTTTAAGCTGTGCATGAGGCAGGACCCGGAGGCTGCTGCTTCTGCTGGTGCTTCTGCTGGGATTGAGGAAGAGCTGAGCGCCATGTAAGGCAAAGACACTGCGTTCCACTTTATCAGGTGCCTGGAGTGTAAGAGCTGCAGATAATATTGAGTCACATTAATCCCAACATATTTCAAATATTATGAAAATTAAATAAATTAAATCAAATAACTTTCATTAAAAAAATCAATCACTCTTTACCTTGCTTTTTCAGTTGTTTTTAAGGAAAATTGATGCCGAGAATGTGTGAATACTGCTTTTTGATGGTTCCAAGACCAATGCGACCTGTTCTATTGCCTGCTAATTGTACGTTCCAGGTTGAAAAATTATTTTTAGGAGGTCAAGGTGTATGAATGATAAGAGAAAAACTGAAATAACCACAGCTACGCAAACACCAGTCCACCAAAAAAAAATCATTTAATTAAAATAAGGTAACATTTTTTTTTCATCATCATACGGATGAACTGTGCTAAATGTGTTTCTAAAAAGAAAAAGCAGGACGTGAGTCGTGAGCCAAGATCATGACTCTTTTGCTCTTCTTCACATCAGTTTTCATCTGCGAGGAGGAGGAGGAGGGCGGCTCCTGATGTGCTGACACTTGGGGAAGTGCCTCTGTGCCGGCCTGGGGGCAAAGCGCCGGCCGCAGTGAGGGCAGGGCACGTAGTCGGGGTTTGGATTCGCGGGGGGCTGGGGCAGGTTCACAACTTTCCCTCCTTGCGTGATCACCTGCTGCACCTCCCTGGCCTGTTTGATGCTCCGAATGAAATCCTCATGCTTCTGCCTCCAGTTGTTCTTTCTCAGCTGGGAACAGGAAATGAAACCAATAAAACAGCTTCCAGAAAAAGTCCAGACTAGCACTGCGTACACAGTCTGGTCGCAAACCATTCACAAGGCAAGAAAATATCAATACAGTAATAACGTAGCTTTCTGGGGCTACCTTTCAGGTCACTGGGTAGAGAGTACAATTTACGTAGTTATGGTTTTGTTTCCTGTGAGTGCTATTTGCTTGATATGTAGATTTTTACAACAGAATTCAGAAGTCACTAAGACACATTTATTCTGTCTGGCAAATGTGCCTTTGCGGCAGTTTTTCAGAAGAGTACTTCATAAAACACTTATTTATTGTTTACATTGATTTATAAGCTGAGTCTGACTCTAGGAGAAAAAAAGGGAAGCTTGGAAAGAGTTTAAGGATAGCCCTTACCACGATTGGCGGTTTAACCTTCTTCTTATGGATGTATGTCTCCAGTTCTGTTCCCTTGGCCCTGTGCTTGAAAGAGTCAAAAACCTTCCTCTTTGAATTCTGAACCTTCTTGCAGATCTTGCTGTGTTTCTCCAGCCTCTCTACAGCAAACTTCCCGTGACACAGTTCACAGGGCACCAGCTGAGGGTTTCCACTCTGGCTATTCTCATATGGAAATTGCTCAGCGGTAGGGCACATCAGACTTGTAGGGGACAAATATCTGTTTTCCACTGACAGAGTTTGTTCATCCAGACATGTGGTGTTATTTCTGAAGTGGCCCTGCGCGGCCTGTGCCGCTGACACGTCGCTTTCAGGGAGCCTTGCTTTCTTGAGATACTTTCTCCTTCCACAGGGGACGTCTTCTAGCCCACGGCTGCAAGGGCTCACTTGACGTCTCTCCTGATGGGAAAGCGCAGAGGGAAAGTGCGATTCTGCGCATCCGCCATCTTCCATTGGAGAACCATAATCAAGGTTGTCTCCTCTGATAGGAAGGGCTTTCCTTGGAGTGAAGGCTTTTTGCTTCTCCATTCTGCAGGTCAGAAGAGGCACGGCCTTAGAGCGGTGGTTGGCCCATGGTCCTCTGGGGCAAAGCTCGCTCTGCCTCGCCTCTATTTTCCCTTCCGGCCACCTCTCTGGAGTCTTCCATCTCTCTCGGAACCATCCTCAGCTCCTCCTGAGCTCTGAAGAGCTTCGCCTGCATCATGGCCTCCTTCTGGCGAATCTCGTCCTTCATCATGGCCTCCTTCCGGCGCATCTCATCCTGCAGGCTGGCCTCCCTCCGGCGATGCTCCTCCTTCAGCGCGGCCTCTGCCTCGGCCACTTTTCGTAGCTCCTCTTGCAACTGAAAGTGCTCCTTCCCATTGGCATGAGAAGGGCATTGCCCTGGAGGGGTCGCCACCATGGGGAGGACAGTCCTGTCCTTAGGTTTGCGTACTCTTGAGCCCCTCCTGCCCGGCCTCTCGCAGGGCCTCTCATGACCATCCTGAGGCGGGGTGGGGGCAAACAAGGAATCACTCTGTGCGTCCGGGGCGGTCCACAGCCCGAACCTCACCAGGGCCGGAGACTTTCCTGTTACCCATAGGCTTCAGGGGGTAAGACCGATCATACCCCACAATGTTCTTCTCGGGGCCCTGTTGGGCTTGGAAGCGATAGCTGTTCCCCATCTTCTTCTCCGCAGCGTATTTGACATATTGGAAACATTTTCTCATCTTCTGTAGAGCTGCCTCCTGCCGCCGATTGTACATGGCGATCATTTTTTTCTCCTTTTCCTGCATCAGTTTCTCTTGGAAGGTGTCCTTCAGAAGCTGTATCTTGGGAGGCGGGCAGTATGTGGAAATCAGATCCTGTTGCCTTAAGGGCGCGGGTCGATTCGAGTCTGTGTCCTTCGGGGAGGGGGACAGAGCACCAGGCTTAGGACTGGGCTCCATTGGCAAATGAGATATGAGCTTTGTTTCCCAGGTATCTGGAAAAGGCAAAAATGGCAAATAAATGATTTCCTGCACAGTCTAGTATGGTCTCATAGAAAAGAATAAAAAAAAAACAATTCAGGAAATAAACAACTTTTTAATATTAAACCTAATGGTGTTGAATGCTGCATGCTGACTCAGTAGGAGACAGATCCTAAACATAAACATTATAATAAACATTTGTTTCCCAAATAACATTCTCAATGTTCAGAATGCTTAAAGTCATGAGCTTTTTTAAAAATGTTTAACTGAAACCTGGAAATGTGCTATTTCATTTCAAAGCTTGTATTATATCTATGATATAAATGTTTTTTTATATAAAATTAACCCATTATGCAACAGGGGTTTGAGCAAAAGTCACTGTGAATAAGGGAATTTATCCATATTAATTAGCCGTTTCACTACATTATAGATAGCTGAAGGATTATGATACAGTATATCGATTTCGCTACAAATTGACAAGCATATTTGATGACACTTACCAAACAAGTTTTAAACAGCGGAGAAATAGTTCACCACGACGATAGCAATGCAATGTTTGACTGCATCTCCCTATGTGATATATCTGTATTTGGGTATATACAGATCACGTAATTCAGGGAGCATTGTTACGTCAGGTCACCAACCATTATTACGACGCTCATATGTCATAGAGCTCCTTAGGATGTTTGTATAATCTTTATCCAAATTTTCATATGGCCGCAGTTACGGCGTTTATTTTACAGTTAATGTAACAGGGTGTCATTATATTTTTCTGTCTTTATGGTGGCAGACCACTTAAATAAATCTGAGTAGGCGGTTTCTACAAGTGGGTCAGATAAAATATTAAATATACAGTAAAAGCTCACACCTATTCATACCCTTTATGTACTGTATATCTACAATTACGTATACTACGTATACAGTTATCGTATACTATAATACGATAACTACCATTACAAAATGTCTCCCTTTTGATTTGAAGTGGTTCTTTTAAATAAGTAAATTGCAATCACTTAGCCTACATCTGAGCTCCTAATTCATCGCGACGACGGACTGAGACTCCAGTCGGATTTGTGAGAAGGGGTGTGCCTGTTTTAAAACCGATTCATACGTCTTAAACACATGGACATAGATAGCAGTCTGTGTTATATAATTTATCTTTTTATTTTATTTAAATTTAAGTATCACATACACATTTTCAAAGTAACTGTACCCCTTTTAATTATGATCCCCATCGCTCACAGCTCCGAAGGTGAGACGAGGGCTACTTCAGATGGGATTTCCAATATTTCTCTCTTAGCTTGTATACCAGTGGAAAGGAGAGGGGTCTTAAAACGTGTTGATAGTAAGATTGGGATGTATTTGCAGTCTAGATATAGTTTTTTTAATGTTCGGAGCCGCCACAGATTCATTTTCTTACGACTGCTTTTCTGGATGACAATGACAATGCAAACGATGGTGTTAAGGCGAGGCTGTGCCTTAAGGCTCCTCTGCTTACAATATTCAGCGCGTAAATCGCAAACGAGCGCCTTCCCTTACGATGAAAATGCAGAAAATAAGACCACGAGATTTAAACCTACGGCTTACAAATTTATGCGTAAACACTAAAACCGTATCTTTAGCAAAACTGGCGAGACAATGTGTTTTATCATTTAAAAAAGTACTGGAAAATAATTAAAGGTTATCACGATAAACAGAGGTTACTGATCTACTACTGTACGCTGTGACCAAAAATGAGAGTCCCCCGATCCTCGCAGCCTTCATGCTTTGGTCTTGGCCTGGCCGTTTTTTTTAAGATAATGGGGTCAAGTTAAGAAATTATGCAAGTTTCTAATCAAATCCAAGGGCGCCTCGATCTCCTAAACATCTTTAGAAGGCCGGCGGACCACACTGCACGGTCCGGGTCCGGGCCCTGACCCGGTTCTGGATAATGCCAGCTTAAAGTGAAAAATTCTACTGTACATATTATGTTTCTTATTATGGTATATATGTATAATATAGCGCGACCGCTTCACGAAGCTAGAAAGAAAGTTATCCGCCATTTTTATTTTACCTGCAATTGAATTTGCCATTAAAATCATTATTAATACCGCAGCTGCTAAATAACTTACCTAAAAGCGTTCAGATACAAAAGCACTTGAGCTGTAATGTTTGTATACTGTTGGCCCGATGACCTACTTCAAGAAGAATTGTTACATACAGTAGACCGCCAAGGACTGTCATCACACTTTACGTCATAAAGCGCTTTAAAACTTTAGACAAGTTCAACACCTCATATTTTGTACTGTTTATCATGGTAAAAGCAACTCAAAGCAATTCTAAAAATGATCGAAAGGTAAAAATACAAGCTTATACGAGCTGTCGTTTTAACATTTATAACATATATTTAAACAAAACATATATAATCTATTTTAATAAAATAGAAAAGTGTTCTTAGTCTTCACTTAAAAGCTGTTAGAAGCTGCCTTTCTGACAAGAGAGTTCTGTGAGTTCCACAGTCTCAGTGCATTAAAGTCAAAACCAGTTGCTTTTTATTTCCTCTTTTACGACAGAGCAAGGAGGGTGTCCACAGACCACTGTGCACCTGCAGACTGATATGGGGGGTAAAAAGTCTAGAAGTTAGTAAATAAGATTTTAGCACATGTTCTAAAACACACCGGACACCTGTACAGTGATGCAAACACAGTGCTCTGAGCTCCTTCTTTGAGTTAAATCCTAGCATCTGCATTTTTTACAAGTTGTTGCTATGGCAGAGCATGACCAGAGCATAACAGAAACCACCCATTTTCTAACCGCTTCATCCAATTCAGGGTCAGGGGGTCAGGGGGTCGCGGGGCACCGGGGAGCCAGAGCCTAAGAAAGTAATAAGCAGGAGATACCTGGGACTGGATGGTAGTCCAATGCAGGGAAGACACAGACACTCACCAATTATCCCAGAAGCCAATTAACCTACCAGTAGTTCTTTGAACTGTGGGAGGAAGCCGGAGCACCCAAAGCAAACTCATGCAAACATGGGGAGAACATACAAGCTCCATACAGATAGCACCCCAGGTCCAGAAGTGTACCCAGGGCCTCAGCACTGTGAGCTAGCAATGCTAAACGCTGGGCTACTGTGCATGCTAATTTCTAGGCATCAGGTGATCAATCAGGTAGTGTTTCTCAGATAAAAGGACACCAGTAATTTAGTATGAGATTCAAATTGACCTCAGAACAAAATATAACTTATGTTATATAACTTATATAGAACTTGCTACAGCATAACGGTCTTATTTGTAGAAAATATTAACAGCATGCCTATTAAACATACAGTATCTAGCAATCAGCAATCAAAATAAAAACATTTCCAAACATGGAAACTGCCCAGTTAATGAAGCATTTCAAAGACATTAATCTATTCAATAATTACAGTTTTAAGTAGATAACAGATTTATATTCAGATCACGAAAGTATCATAACAACGGCTGCTTGTGTAAGGAATCCATGAATACCACTGTACATGAGAATTCCACACCTATTTGTAATCAATACACAAAATCCTATTGAATTTCAGGTACTTGTTTATTCAGCATTGCTTGACTCCGCGGACTCCTTGTTGTTTCAATATTCTAGCAATAGGACTAATCGCCAATACAGTGCCGTTGTAATCTATTCCTTCTGCCAGCAGAGGACGGTATTCGCACAGCCAGTTCAGGATAAGATACGGTCCTCGTAGTTCACAGTACAACTGTATTCGGAATATGCTCTCGATAACCTCGTTTAGTTTAAGTACGGCCATATTTCATATCAACCCACAGATGCATTGCATAAACACTAGAATTCTGGTTGTACTTAAATTGACCTTATACGTTTTGGATTATGTTTAACCTTCTTCAATTTCTTCAACCATATTTTGAGATGATTACGTTTACAGAAGCAAATATTATTCAGTGCTTTTTCTTCACTCCTTTAATCAAACCCACATTTCTATAAGGAGGGCCATTGTGAAACTCCCCAAAGTGAGCTGAATTAATCTTTTATTCTTCACACCTGCGAAGTCATTCCTACATTGTGTAATATGAAGGCCTTTCATTATTCACGTATACTGCAACATCTGAAAATAATGGGTCTTGAAATAGTTGAATGAAAGAAAATCCTGAATAACTCCTCCAAATGCGTGTTACACTTTCATCAAGTACACACACTTTGAATGTGATGAACTATAAAAAGTTATTTTAACCATACCCAATGGAGCTCAGGAGTGCGATTGCATACACAATCATGTTTTCAGTGTTTGGACATCAGCCGTACATCAGAACAATCATTTCACTAACACAGCTCCATGTTGAGTGACTTCCCTCCAAGAACACAAAGTCACTTTCCCTTAGCAATTATTGCATGGACTTTGATTATCTGCCTTCTGCATCAAGCCCTGTATTATATATGGTACAAAGCCAAGCTTTGGGATAGTGCTTTGTTTGGATCCTTGTCTTGATCCTTTTGGATCCCAGGCTGCTCATTTGCAAATGAGTTTTGACATTAATTATAGTGACTATAGCAATGAGCTGGCACTGTGGTTCACAGAGCTGGGGTCCTGGGTTCAATTCCTGGGGTGCAGTCTGGATGGAATTGTATGTTCTCCCTTCATTTGTGTGGATTTCTTCCAGGTGCTCCAGTTTCTTCCCACAGTCCAAAGACATACAGTACTAGTAGGTTAAGGTGGAACTACAGTCCCAATTTTGCAGACACAAAATTATTCAATTTCAGTCACAAAATAAAATCATTGACATTATAGAAAAACTTTACAAACTCAAAATTGAGCACAAAATCATGAATTTTGTGAAAGGACTGTAAGTTACGCCATGTTGTAACAAATTCGCATTCAAGTTCCACACAAATTGCGATGTGATGCAGCCCTTCCTGCTCACTAATCACTTTAATGACTAATGCAATGTGATGTAGGAGAGAAAGGGTATAGGTTATGCAGCAAACATTTCACTGCAAAAAACGTTCCATTCCAAGGTTCTTTATGCAGAGTTAACAATGTAGTATTATTTATTGGCAAAAACGTAAAAAAGTTGAGAGCAATATTTCCATTGGATTAAACGAGATGTATTCACAAGCCTCCTCCTTTACAATGTCACAGGGCCACAACAGATTATAGGAAGTTTTGCTGCCTCGTTCTGAATCGCAGAACATGGTAATTCTTTAACCTTGAAATGTAGTCTATTTTGTGATGTAATGATGCAATGTCCCTTTACTGAGAGCCAGCAATCAACGGATGTGTCTGATCGTGAATGGTTTTCCCTGTTGTTTGTTGTATTACTTGGTGTTGCATTTTAAGCTGTGCATGAGGCAGGACCCGGAGGCTGCTGCTTCTGCTGGTGCTTCTGCTGGGATTGAGGAAGAGCTGAGCGCCATGTAAGGCAAAGACACTGCGTTCCACTTTATCAGGTGCCTGGAGTGTAAGAGCTGCAGATAATATTGAGTCACATTAATCCCAACATATTTCAAATATTATGAAAATTAAATAAATTAAATCAAATAACTTTCATTAAAAAAATCAATCACTCTGTACCTTGCTTTTTCAGTTGTTTATAAGGAAAATTGATGCCGAGAATGTGTGAATACTGCTTTTTGATGGTTCCAAGACCAATGTGACCTGTTCTATTGCCTGCTAATTGTACGTTCCAGGTTGAAAATTTATTTTTAGGAGGTCAAGGTGTATGAATGATAAGAGAAAAACTGAAATAACCACAGCTACGCAAACACCAGTCCACCAAAAAAAAATCATTTAATTAAAATAAGGTAACATTTTTTTTTCATCATCATACGGATGAACTGTGCTAAATGTGTTTCTAAAAAGAAAAAGCAGGACGTGAGTCGTGAGCCAAGATCATGACTCTTTTGCTCTTCTTCACATCAGTTTTCATCTGCGAGGAGGAGGAGGAGGGCGGCTCCTGATGTGCTGACACTTGGGGAAGTGCCTCTGTGCCGGCCTGGGGGCAAAGCGCCGGCCGCAGTGAGGGCAGGGCACGTAGTCGGGGTTTGGATTCGCGGGGGGCTGGGGCAGGTTCACAACTTTCCCTCCTTGCGTGATCACCTGCTGCACCTCCCTGGCCTGTTTGATGCTCCGAATGAAATCCTCGTGCTTCTGCCTCCAGTTGTTCTTTCTCAGCTGGGAACAGGAAATGAAACCAATAAAACAGCTTCCAGAAAAAGTCCAGACTAGCACTGCGTACACAGTCTGGTCGCAAACCATTCACAAGGCAAGAAAATATCAATACAGTAATAACGTAGCTTTCTGGGGCCACCTTTCAGGTCATTGGGTAGAGAGTACAATTTACGTAGTTATGGTTTTGTTTCCTGTGAGTGCTATTTGCTTGATATGTAGATTTTTACAACAGAATTCAGAAGTCACTAAGACACATTTATTCTGTCTGGCAAATGTGCCTTTGCGGCAGTTTTTCAGAAGAGTACTTCATAAAACACTTATTTATTGTTTACATTGATTTATAAGCTGAGTCTGACTCTAGGAGAAAAAAAGGGAAGCTTGGAAAGAGTTTAAGGATAGCCCTTACCACGATTGGCGGTTTAACCTTCTTCTTATGGATGTATGTCTCCAGTTCTGTTCCCTTGGCCCTGTGCTTGAAAGAGTCAAAAACCTTCCTCTTTGAATTCTGAAGCTTCTTGCAGATCTTGCTGTGTTTCTCCAGCCTCTCTACAGCAAACTTCCCGTGACACAGTTCACAGGGCACCAGCTGAGGGTTTCCACTCTGGCTATTCTCATATGGAAATTGCTCAGCGGTAGGGCACATCAGACTTGTAGGGGACAAATATCTGTTTTCCACTGACAGAGTTTGTTCATCCAGACATGTGGTGTTATTTCTGAAGTGGCCCTGCGCGGTCTGTGCCGCTGACACGTCGCTTTCAGGGAGCCTTGCTTTCTTGAGATACTTTCTCCTTCCACAGGGGACGTCTTCTAGCCCACGGCTGCAAGGGCTCACTTGACGTCTCTCCTGATGGGAAAGCGCAGAGGGAAAGTGCGATTCTGCGCATCCGCCATCTTCCATTGGAGAACCATAATCAAGGTTGTCTCCTCTGATAGGAAGGGCTTTCCTTGGAGTGAAGGCTTTTTGCTTCTCCATTCTGCAGGTCAGAAGAGGCACGGCCTTAGAGCGGTGGTTGGCCCATGGTCCTCTGGGGCAAAGCTCGCTCTGCCTCGCCTCTATTTTCCCTTCCGGCCACCTCTCTGGAGTCTTCCATCTCTCTCGGAACCATCCTCAGCTCCTCCTGAGCTCTGAAGAGCTTCGCCTGCATCATGGCCTCCTTCTGGCGAATCTCGTCCTTCATCATGGCCTCCTTCCGGCGCATCTCATCCTGCAGGCTGGCCTCCCTCCGGCGATGCTCCTCCTTCAGCGCGGCCTCTGCCTCGGCCACTTTTCGTAGCTCCTCTTGCAACTGAAAGTGCTCCTTCCCATTGGCATGAGAAGGGCATTGCCCTGGAGGGGTCGCCACCATGGGGAGGACAGTCCTGTCCTTAGGTTTGCGTACTCTTGAGCCCCTCCTGCCCGGCCTCTCGCAGGGCCTCTCATGACCATCCTGAGGCGGGGTGGGGGCAAACAAGGAATCACTCTGTGCGTCCGGGCGGTCCACAGCCCGAACCTCACCAGGGCCGGAGACTTTCCTGTTACCCATAGGCTTCAGGGGGTAAGACCGATCATACCCCACAATGTTCTTCTCGGGGCCCTGTTGGGCTTGGAAGCGATAGCTGTTCCCCATCTTCTTCTCCGCAGCGTATTTGACATATTGGAAACATTTTCTCATCTTCTGTAGAGCTGCCTCCTGCCGCCGATTGTACATGGCGATCATTTTTTTCTCCTTTTCCTGCATCAGTTTCTCTTGGAAGGTGTCCTTCAGAAGCTGTATCTTGGGAGGCGGGCAGTACGTGGAAATCAGATCCTGTTGCCTTAAGGGCGCGGGTCGATTCGAGTCTGTGTCCTTCGGGGAGGGGGACAGAGCACCAGGCTTAGGACTGGGCTCCATTGGCAAATGAGATATGAGCTTTGTTTCCCAGGTATCTGGAAAAGGCAAAAATGGCAAATAAATGATATCCTGCACAGTCTAGTATGGTCTAATAGAAAAGAATAAAAAAAAACAATTCAGGAAATACACAACTTTTGAATATTAAACCTAATGGTGTTGAATGCTGCATGCTGACTCAGTAGGAGACAGATCCTAAACACAAACATTATAATAAACATTTGTTTCCCAAATAACATTCTCAATGTTCAGAATGCTTAAAGTCATGAGCTTTTTTAAAAATGTTTAACTGAAACCTGGAAATGTGCTATTTCATTTCAAAGCTTGTATTATATCTATGATATAAATGTTTTTTTATATAAAATTAACCCATTATGCAACAGGGGTTTGAGCAAAAGTCACTGTGAATAAGGGAATTTATCAATATTAATTAGCCGTTTCACTACATTATAGATAGCTGAAGGATTATGATACAGTATATCGATTTCGCTACAAATTGACAAGCATATTTGATGACACTTACCAAACAAGTTTTAAACAGCGGAGAAATAGTTCACCACGACGATAGCAATGCAATGTTTGACTGCATCTCCCTATGTGATATATCTGTATTTGGGTATATACAGATCACGTAATTCAGGGAGCACTGTTACGTCAGGTCACCAACCATTATTACGACGCTCATATGTCATAGAGCTCCTTAGGATGTTTGTATAATCTTTATCCACATTTTCATATGGCCGCAGTTACGGCGTTTATTTTACAGTTAATGTAACAGGGTGTCATTATATTTTTCTGTCTTTATGGTGGCAGACCACTTAAATAAATCTGAGTAGGCGGTTTCTACAAGTGAGTCAGATAAAATATTAAATATACAGTAAAAGCTCACACCTATTCATACCCTTTATGTACTGTATATCTACAATTACGTATACTACGTATACAGTTATCGTATACTATAATACGATAACTACCATTACAAAATGTCTCCCTTTTGATTTGAAGTGGTTCTTTTAAATAAGTAAATTGCAATCACTTAGCCTACATCTGAGCTCCTAATTCATCGCGACGACGGACTGAGACTCCAGTTGGATTTGTGAGAAGTAAAGGGGTGTGCCTGTTTTAAAACCGATTCATACGTCTTAAACACATGGACATAGATAGCAGTCTGTGTTATATAATTTATCTTTTTATTTTATTTAAATTTATCACATACACATTTTCAAAGTAACTGTACCCCTTTTAATTATGATCCCCATCGCTCACAGCTCCGAAGGTGAGACGAGGGCTACTTCAGATGGGATTTCCAATATTTCTCTCTTAGCTTGTATACCGGTGGAAAGGAGAGGGGTCTTAAAACGTGTTGATAGTAAGATTGGGATGTATTTGCAGTCTAGATATAGTTTTTTTAATGTTCGGAGCCGCCACAGATTCATTTTCTTACGACTGCTTTTCTGGATGACAATGACAATGCAAACGATGGTGTTAAGGCGAGGCTGTGCCTTAAGGCTCCTCTGCTTACAATATTCAGCGCGTAAATCGCAAACGAGCGCCTTCCCTTACGATGAAAATGCAGAAAATAAGACCACGAGATTTAAACCTACGGCTTACAAATTTATGCGTAAACACTAAAACCGTATCTTTAGCAAAACTGGCGAGACAATGTGTTTTATCATTTAAAAAAGTACTGGAAAATAATTAAAGGTTATCACGATAAACAGAGGTTACTGATCTACTACTGTACGCTGTGACCAAAAATGAGAGTCCCCCGATCCTCGCAGCCTTCATGCTTTGGTCTTGGCCTGGCCGTTTTTTTTAAGATAATGGGGTCAAGTTAAGAAATTATGCAAGTTTCTAATCAAATCCAAGGGCGCCTCGATCTCCTAAACATCTTTAGAAGGCCGACGGACCACACTGCACGGTCCGGGTCCGTTCCCTGACCCGGTTCTGGATAATGCCAGCTTAAAGTGAAAAATTCTACTGTACATATTATGTTTCTTATTATGGTATATATGTATAATATAGCGCGACCGCTTCACGAAGCTAGAAAGAAAGTTATCCGCCATTTTTATTTTACCTGCAATTGAATTTGCCATTAAAATCATTATTAATACCGCAGCTGCTAAATAACTTACCTAAAAGCGTTCAGATACAAAAGCACTTGAGCTGTAATGTTTGTATACTGTTGGCCCGATGACCTACTTCAAGAAGAATTGTTACATAGACCGCCAAGGACTGTCATCACACTTTACGTCATAAAGCGCTTTAAAACTTTAGACAAGTTCAACACCTCATATTTTGTACTGTTTATCATGGTAAAAGCAACTCAAAGCAATTCTAAAAATGATCGAAAGGTAAAAATACAAGCTTATACGAGCTGTCGTTTTAACATTTATAACATATATTTAAACAAAACATATATAATCTATTTTAATAAAATAGAAAAGTGTTCTTAGTCTTCACTTAAAAGCTGTTAGAAGCTGCCTTTCTGACAAGAGAGTTCTGTGAGTTCCACAGTCTCAGTGCATTAAAGTCAAAACCAGTTGCTTTTTATTTCCTGTTTTACGACAGAGCAAGGAGGGTGTCCACAGACCACTGTGCACCTGCAGACTGATATGGGGGGTAAAAAGTCTAGAAGTTAGTAAATAAGATTTTAACATATGTTCTAAAACACACCGGACACCTGTACAGTGATGCCAACACAGTGATCTGAGCTCCTTCTTTGAGTTAAATCCTAGCATCTGCATTTTTTACAAGTTGTTGCTATGGCAGAGCATGACCAGAGCATAACAGAAACCACCCATTTTCTAACCGCTTCATCCAATTCAGGGTCAGGGGGTCAGGGGGTCGCGGGGCACGGGGGAGCCAGAGCCTCAGAAAGTAATAAGCAGGAGATACCTGGGACTGGATGGTAGTCCAATGCAGGGAAGACACAGACACTCACCAATTATCCCAGAAGCCAATTAACCTACCAGTAGTTCTTTGAACTGTGGGAGGAAGCCGGAGCACCCAAAGCAAACTCATGCAAACATGGGGAGAACATACAAGCTCCATACAGATAGCACCCCAGGTCCAGAAGTGTACCCAGGGCCTCAGCACTGTGAGCTAGCAATGCTAAACGCTGGGCTACTGTGCATGCTAATTTCTAGGCATCAGGTGATCAATCAGGTAGTGTTTCTCAGATAAAAGGACACCAGTTATTTAGTATGAGATTCAAATTGACCTCAGAACAAAATATAACTTATGTTATATAACTTATATAGAACTTACTACAGCATAACTGTCTTATTTGGCTCTTGTAGAAAATATTAACAGCATGCCTATTAAACATACAGTATCTAGCAATCAGCAATCAAAATAAAAACATGGAAACTGCCCAGTTAATGAAGCATTTCAAAGACATTAATCTATTCAATAATTACAGTTTTAAGTAGATAACAGATTTATATTCAGATTACGAAAGCATCATAACAACTGCTGCTTGTGTAAGGAATCCATGAATACCACTGTACATGAGAATTCCACACCTATTTGTAATCAATACACAAAATCCTATTGAATTTCAGGTACTTGTTTATTCAGCATTGCTTGACTCCGCGGACTCCTTGTTGTTTCAATATTCTAGCAATAGGACTAATCGCCAATACAGTGCCGTTGTAATCTATTCCTTCTGCTAGCAGAGGACGGTATTCGCACAGCCAGTTCAGGATAAGATACGGTCCTCGCAGTTCACGGTACAACTGGCCAAAGCCGTATTCGGAATATGCTCTCGATAACCTCGTTTAGTTTAAGTACGGCCATATTTCATATCAACCCACAGATGCATTGCATAAACACTAGAATTCTGGTTGTACTTAAATTGACCTTATACGTTTTGGATTATGTTTAACCTTCTTCAATTTCTTCAACCATATTTTGAGATGATTACGTTTACAGAAGCAAATATTATTCAGTGCTTTTTCTTCACTCCTTTAATCAAACCCACATTTCTATAAGGAGGGCCATTGTGAAACTCCCCAAAGTGAGCTGAATTAATCTTTCATTCTTCACACCTGCGAAGTCATTCCTTCATTGTGTAATATGAAGGCCTTTCATTATTCACGTATACTACAACATCTGAAAATAATGGGTCTTGAAATAGTTGAATGAAAGAAAATCCTGAATAACTCCTCCAAATGCGTGTTACACTTTCATCAAGTACACACACTTTGAATGTGATGAACTATAAAAAGTTATTTTAACCATACCCAATGGAGCTCAGGACACTGTTTTTCACATGTTTTCAGTGTTTGGACATCAGCCGTACATCAGAACAATCATTTCACTAACACAGCTCCGTGTTGAGTGACTTCCCTCCAAGAACACAAAGTCACTTTCCCTTAGCAATTATTGCATGGACTTTAATTATCTGCCTTCTGCATCAAGCCCTGTATTATATACGGTACAAAGCCAAGCTTTGGGATAGTGCTTTGTTTGGATCCTTGTCTTGATCCTTTTGGATCCCAGGCTGCTCATTTGCAAATGAGTTTTGACATTAATTATAGTGACTATAGCAATGAGCTGGCACTGTGGTTCACAGAGCTGGGGTCCTGGGTTCAATTCCTGGGGTGCAGTCTGGATGGAATTGTATGTTCTCCCTTCATTTGTGTGGATTTCTTCCAGGTGCTCCAGTTTCTTCCCACAGTCCAAAGACATACAGTACTAGTAGGTTAAGGTGGAACTACAGTCCCAATTTTGCAGACACAAAAGTATTTAATTTCAGTCACAAAATAAAATCATTGACATTATAGAAAAACTTTACAAACTCAAAATTGAGCACAAAATCATGAATTTTGTGAAAGGACTGTAAGTTACGCCATGTTGTAACAAATTCGCATTCAAGTTCCACACAAATTGCGATGTGATGCAGCCCTTCCTGCTCACTAATCACTGTAATGACTAATGCAATGTGATGTAGGAGAGAAAGGGTATAGGTTATGCAGCAAACATTTCACTGCAAAAAACGTCCCATTCCAAGGTTCTTTATGCAGAGTTAACAATGTAGTATTATTTATTGGCAAAAACGTAAAAAAGTTGAGAGTTATATTTCCATTGGATTAAACGAGATGTATTCACAAGCCTGCTCCTTTACAATGTCACAGGGCCACAACAGATTATAGGAAGTTTTGCTGCCTCGTTCTGAATCGCAGAACATGGTAATTCTTTAACCTTGAAATGTAGTCTATTTTGTGATGTAATGATGCAATGTCCCTTTACTGAGAGCCAGCAATCAACGGATGTGTCTGATCGTGAATGGTTTTCCCTGTTGTTTGTTGTATTACTTGGTGTTGCATTTTAAGCTGTGCATGAGGCAGGACCCGGAGGCTGCTGCTTCTGCTGGTGCTTCTGCTGGGATTGAGGAAGAGCTGAGCGCCATGTAAGGCAAAGACACTGCGTTCCACTTTATCAGGTGCCTGGAGTGTAAGAGCTGCAGATAATATTGAGTCACATTAACCCCAACATATTTCAAATATTATGAAAATTAAATAAATTAAATCAAATAACTTTCATTAAAAAAATCAATCACTCTTTACCTTGCTTTTTCACTTGTTTTTAAGGAAAATTGATGCCGAGAATGTGTGAATACTGCTTTTTGATGGTTCCAAGACCAATGTGACCTGTTTTATTGCCTGCTAATTGTACGTTCCAGGTTGAAAAATTATTTTTAGGAGGTCAAGGTGTATGAATGATAAGAGAAAAACTGAAATAACCACAGCTACGCAAACACCAGTCCACCAAAAAAAAATCATTTAATTAAAATAAGGTAACATTTTTTTTTCATCATCATACGGATGAACTGTGCTAAATGTGTTTCTAAAAAGAAAAAGCAGGACGTGAGTCGTGAGCCAAGATCATGACTCTTTTGCTCTTCTTCACATCAGTTTTCATCTGCGAGGAGGAGGAGGAGGGCGGCTCCTGATGTGCTGACACTTGGGGATGTGCCTCTGTGCCGGCCTGGGGGCAAAGCGCCGGCCGCAGTGAGGGCAGGGCACGTAGTCGGGGTTTGGATTCGCGGGGGGCTGGGGCAGGTTCACAACTTTCCCTCCTTGCGTGATCACCTGCTGCACCTCCCTGGCCTGTTTGATGCTCCGAATGAAATCCTCGTGCTTCTGCCTCCAGTTGTTCTTTCTCAGCTGGGAACAGGAAATGAAACCAATAAAACAGCTTCCAGAAAAAGTCCAGACTAGCACTGCGTACACAGTCTGGTCGCAAACCATTCACAAGGCAAGAAAATATCAATACAGTAATAACGTAGCTTTCTGGGGCTACCTTTCAGGTCATTGGGTAGAGAGTACAATTTACGTAGTTATGGTTTTGTTTCCTGTGAGTGCTATTTGCTTGATATGTAGATTTTTACAACATAATTCAGAAGTCACTAAGACACATTTATTCTGTCTGGCAAATGTGCCTTTGCGGCAGTTTTTCAGAAGAGTACTTCTTAAAACACTTATTTATCATTTACATTGATTTATAAGCTGAGTCTGACTCTAGGAGAAAAAAAGGGAAGCTTGGAAAGAGTTTAAGGATAGCCCTTACCACGATTGGCGGTTTAACCTTCTTCTTATGGATGTATGTCTCCAGTTCTGTTCCCTTGGCCCTGTGCTTGAAAGAGTCAAAAACCTTCCTCTTTGAATTCTGAAGCTTCTTGCAGATCTTGCTGTGTTTCTCCAGCCTCTCTACAGCAAACTTCCCGTGACACAGTTCACAGGGCACCAGCTGAGGGTTTCCACTCTGGCTATTCTCATATGGAAATTGCTCAGCGGTAGGGCACATCAGACTTGTAGGGGACAAATATCTGTTTTCCACTGACAGAGTTTGTTCATCCAGACATGTGGTGTTATTTCTGAAGTGGCCCTGCGCGGCCTGTGCCGCTGACACGTCGCTTTCAGGGAGCCTTGCTTTCTTGAGATACTTTCTCCTTCTACAGGGGACGTCTTCTAGCCCACGGCTGCAAGGGCTCACTTGACGTCTCTCCTGATGGGAAAGCGCAGAGGGAAAGTGCGATTCTGCGCATCCGCCATCTTCCATTGGAGAACCATAATCAAGGTTGTCTCCTCTGATAGGAAGGGCTTTCCTTGGAGTGAAGGCTTTTTGCTTCTCCATTCTGCAGGTCAGAAGAGGCACGGCCTTAGAGCGGTGGTTGGCCCATGGTCCTCTGGGGCAAAGCTCGCTCTGCCTCGCCTCTATTTTCCCTTCCGGCCACCTCTCTGGAGTCTTCCATCTCTCTCGGAACCATCCTCAGCTCCTCCTGAGCTCTGAAGAGCTTCGCCTGCATCATGGCCTCCTTCTGGCGAATCTCGTCCTTCATCATGGCCTCCTTCCGGCGCATCTCATCCTGCAGGCTGGCCTCCCTCCGGCGATGCTCCTCCTTCAGCGCGGCCTCTGCCTCGGCCACTTTTCGTAGCTCCTCTTGCAACTGAAAGTGCTCCTTCCCATTGGCATGAGAAGGGCATTGCCCTGGAAGGGTCGCCACCATGGGGAGGACAGTCCTGTCCTTAGGTTTGCGTACTCTTGAGCCCCTCCTGCCCGGCCTCTCGCAGGGCCTCTCATGACCATCCTGAGGCGGGGTGGGGGCAAACAAGGAATCACTCTGTGCGTCCGGGCGGTCCACAGCCCGAACCTCACCAGGGCCGGAGACTTTCCTGTTACCCATAGGCTTCAGGGGGTAAGACCGATCATACCCCACAATGTTCTTCTCGGGGCCCTGTTGGGCTTGGAAGCGATAGCTGTTCCCCATCTTCTTCTCCGCAGCGTATTTGACATATTGGAAACATTTTCTCATCTTCTGTAGAGCTGCCTCCTGCCGCCGATTGTACATGGCGATCATTTTTTTCTCCTTTTCCTGCATCAGTTTCTCTTGGAAGGTGTCCTTCAGAAGCTGTATCTTGGGAGGCGGGCAGTACGTGGAGATCAGATCCTGTTGCCTTAAGGGCGCGGGTCGATTCGAGTCTGTGTCCTTCGGGGAGGGGGACAGAGCACCAGGCTTAGGACTGGGCTCCATTGGCAAATGAGATATGAGCTTTGTTTCCCAGGTATCTGGAAAAGGCAAAAATGGCAAATAAATGATATCCTGCACAGTCTAGTATGGTCTAATAGAAAAGAATAAAAAAAAAACAATTCAGGAAATACACAACTTTTTAATATTAAACCTAATGGTGTTGAATGCTGCATGCTGACTCAGTAGGAGACAGATCCTAAACATAAACATTATAATAAACATTTGTTTCCCAAATAACATTCTCAATGTTCAGAATGCTTAAAGTCATGAGCTTTTTAAAAAATGTTTAACTGAAACCTGGAAATGTGCTATTTCATTTCAAAGCTTGTATTATATCTATGATATAAATGTTTTTTTATATAAAATTAACCCATTATGCAACAGGGGTTTGAGCAAAAGTCACTGTGAATAAGGGAATTTATCAATATTAATTAGCCGTTTCACTACATTATAGATAGCTGAAGGATTATGATACAGTATATCGATTTCGCTACAAATTGACAAGCATATTTGATGACACTTACCAAACAAGTTTTAAACAGCGGAGAAATAGTTCACCACGACGATAGCAATGCAATGTTTGACTGCATCTCCCTATGTGATATATCTGTATTTGGGTATATACAGATCACGTAATTCAGGGAGCACTGTTACGTCAGGTCACCAACCATTATTACGACGCTCATATGTCATAGAGCTCCTTAGGATGTTTGTATAATCTTTATCCACATTTTCATATGGCCGCAGTTACGGCGTTTATTTTACAGTTAATGTAACAGGGTGTCATTATATTTTTCTGTCTTTATGGTGGCAGACCACTTAAATAAATCTGAGTAGGCGGTTTCTACAAGTGGGTCAGATAAAATATTAAATATACAGTAAAAGCTCACACCTATTCATACCCTTTATGTACTGTATATCTACAAGTACGTATACTACGTATACAGTTATCGTATACTATAATACGATAACTACCATTACAAAATGTCTCCCTTTTGATTTGAAGTGGTTCTTTTAAATAAGTAAATTGCAATCACTTAGCCTACATCTGAGCTCCTAATTCATCGCGACGACGGACTGAGACTCCAGTCGGATTTGTGAGAAGGGGTGTGCCTGTTTTAAAACCGATTCATACGTCTTAAACACATGGACATAGATAGCAGTCTGTGTTATATAATTTATCTTTTTATTTTATTTAAATTTAAGTATCACATACACATTTTCAAAGTAACTGTACCCCTTTTAATTATGATCCCCATCGCTCACAGCTCCGAAGGTGAGACGAGGGCTACTTCAGATGGGATTTCCAATATTTCTCTCTTAGCTTGTATACCGGTGGAAAGGAGAGGGGTCTTAAAACGTGTTGATAGTAAGATTGGGATGTATTTGCAGTCTAGATATAGTTTTTTTTAATGTTCGGAGCCGCCACAGATTCATTTTCTTACGACTGCTTTTCTGGATGACAATGACAATGCAAACGATGGTGTTAAGGCGAGGCTGTGCCTTAAGGCTCCTCTGCTTACAATATTCAGCGCGTAAATCGCAAACGAGCGCCTTCCCTTACGATGAAAATGCAGAAAATAAGACCACGAGATTTAAACCTACGGCTTACAAATTTATGCGTAAACACTAAAACCGTATCTTTAGCAAAACTGGCGAGACAATGTGTTTTATCATTTAAAAAAGTACTGGAAAATAATTAAAGGTTATCACGATAAACAGAGGTTACTGATCTACTACTGTACGCTGTGACCAAAAATGAGAGTCCCCCGATCCTCGCAGCCTTCATGCTTTGGTCTGGGCCTGGCCGTTTTTTTTTTAGGATAATGGAGTCAAGTTAAGAAATTATGCAAGTTTCTAATCAAATCCAAGGGCGCCCCGATCTCCTAAACATCTTTAGAAGGCCGACGGACCACACTGCACGGTCCGGGTCCGGGCCCTGACCCGGTTCTGGATAATGCCAGCTTAAAGTGAAAAATTCTACTGTACATATTATGTTTCTTATTATGGTATATATGTATAATACAGCGCGACCCCTTCACGAAGCTAGAAAGAAAGTTATCCGCCTTTTTTATTTTACCTGCAATTGAATTTGCCATTAAAATCATTATTAATACCGCAGCTGCTAAATAACTTACCTAAAAGCGTTCAGATACAAAAGCACTTGAGCTGTAATGTTTGTATACTGTTGGCCCGATGACCTACTTCAAGAAGAATTGTTACATAGACCGCCAAGGACTGTCATCACACTTTACGTCATAAAGCGCTTTAAAACTTTTGACAAGTTCAACACCTCATATTTTGTACTGTTTATCATGTTAAAAGCAACTCAAAGCAATTATAAAAATGATCGAAAGGTAAAAATACAAGCTTATACGAGCTGTCGTTTTAACATTTATAACATATATTTAAACAAAACATATATCATCTATTTTAATAAAATAGAAAAGTGTTCTTAGTCTTCACTTAAAAGCTGTTAGAAGCTGCCTTTCTGACAAGAGAGTTCTGTGAGTTCCACAGTCTCAGTGCATTAAAGTCAAAACCAGTTGCTTTTTATTTCCTGTTTTACGACAGAGCAAGGAGGGTGTCCACAGACCACTGTGCACCTGCAGGCTGATATGGGGGGTAAAAAGTCTAGAAGTTAGTAAATAAGATTTTAGCACATGTTCTAAAACAAACCGGACACCTGTACAGTGATGCCAACACAGTGATCTGAGCTCCTTCTTTGAGTTAAATCCTAGCATCTGCATTTTTTACAAGTTGTTGCTATGGCAGAGCATGACCAGAGCATAACAGAAACCACCCATTTTCTAACCGCTTCATCCAATTCAGGGTCAGGGGGTCAGGGGGTCGCGGGGCACGGGGGAGCCAGAGCCTCAGAAAGTAATAAGCAGGAGATACCTGGGACTGGATGGTAGTCCAATGCAGGGAAGACACAGACACTCACCAATTATCCCAGAAGCCAATTAACCTACCAGTAGTTCTTTGAACTGTGGGAGGAAGCCGGAGCACCCAAAGCAAACTCATGCAAACATGGGGAGAACATACAAGCTCCATACAGATAGCACCCCAGGTCCAGAAGTGTACCCAGGGCCTCAGCACTGTGAGCTAGCAATGCTAAACGCTGGGCTACTGTGCATGCAAATTTCTAGGCATCAGGTGATCAATCAGGTAGTGTTTCTCAGATAAAAGGACACCAGTAATTTAGTATGAGATTCAAATTGACCTCAGAACAAAATATAACTTATGTTATATAACTTATATAGAACTTACTACAGCATAACTGTCTTATTTGCAGAAAATATTAACAGCATGCCTATTAAACATACAGTATCTAGCAATCAGCAATCAAAATAAAAACATTTCCAAACATGGAAACTGCCCAGTTAATGAAGCATTTCAAAGACATTAATCTATTCAATAATTACAGTTTTAAGTAGATAACAGATTTATATTCAGATTACGAAAGCATCATAACAACTGCTGCTTGTGTAAGGAATCCATGAATACCACTGTACTGTACATGAGAATTCCACACCTATTTGTAATCAATACACAAAATCCTATTGAATTTCAGGTACTTGTTTATTCAGCATTGCTTGACTCCGCGGACTCCTTGTTGTTTCAATATTCTAGCAATAGGACTAATCGCCAATACAGTGCCGTTGTAATCTATTCCTTCTGCCAGCAGAGGACGGTATTCGCACAGCCAGTTCAGGATAAGATACGGTCCTCGCAGTTCACAGTACAACTGGCCAAAGCCGTATTCGGAATATGCTCTCGATAACCTCGTTTAGTTTAAGTACGGCCATATTTCATATCAACCCACAGATGCATTGCATAAACACTAGAATTCTGGTTGTACTTAAATTGACCTTATACGTTTTGGATTATGTTTAACCTTCTTCAATTTCTTCAACCATATTTTGAGATGATTACGTTTACAGAAGCAAATATTATTCAGTGCTTTTTCTTCACTCCTTTAATCAAACCCACATTTCTATAAGGAGGGCCATTGTGAAACTCCCCAAAGTGAGCTGAATTAATCTTTTATTCTTCACACCTGCGAAGTCATTCCTACATTGTGTAATTTGAAGGCCTTTCATTATTCACGTATACTACAACATCTGAAAATAATGGGTCTTGAAATAGTTGAATGAAAGAAAATCCTGAATAACTCCTCCAAATGCGTGTTACACTTTCATCAAGTACACACACTTTGAATGTGATGAACTATAAAAAGTTATTTTAACCATACTCAATGGAGCTCAGGAGTGCGATTGCATACACAATCATGTTTTCAGTGTTTGGACATCAGCCGTACATCAGAACAATCATTTCACTAACACAGCTCCATGTTGAGTGACTTCCCTCCAAGAACACAAAGTCACTTTCCCTTAGCAATTATTGCATGGACTTTGATTATCTGCCTTCTGCATCAAGCCCTGTATTATATACGGTACAAAGCCAAGCTTTGGGATAGTGCTTTGTTTGGATCCTTGTCTTGATCCTTTTGGATCCCAGGCTGCTCATTTGCAAATGAGTTTTGACATTAATTATAGTGACTATAGCAATGAGCTGGCACTGTGGTTCACAGAGCTGGGGTCCTGGGTTCAATTCCTGGGGTGCAGTCTGGATGGAATTGTATGTTCTCCCTTCATTTGTGTGGATTTCTTCCAGGTGCTCCAGTTTCTTCCCACAGTCCAAAGACATACAGTACTAGTAGGTTAAGGTGGAACTACAGTCCCAATTTTGCAGACACAAAATTATTTAATTTCAGTCACAAAATAAAATCATTGACATTATAGAAAAACTTTACAAACTCAAAATTGAGCACAAAATCATGAATTTTGTGAAAGGACTGTAAGTTACGCCATGTAGTAACAAATTCGCATTCAAGTTCCACACAAACTGCGATGTGATGCAGCCCTTCCTGCTCACTAATCACTGTAATGACTAATGCAATGTGATGTAGGAGAGAAAGGGTATAGGTTATGCAGCAAACATTTCACTGCAAAAAACGTCCCATTCCAAGGTTCTTTATGCAGAGTTAACAATGTAGTATTATTTATTGGCAAAAACGTAAAAAAGTTGAGAGCAATATTTCCATTGGATTAAACGAGATGTATTCACAAGCCTGCTCCTTTACAATGTCACAGGGCCACAACAGATTATAAGAAGTTTTGCTGCCTCGTTCTGAATCGCAGAACATGGTAATTCTTTAACCTTGAAATGTAGTCTATTTTGTGATGTAATGATGCAATGTCCCTTTACTGAGAGCCAGCAATCAACGGATGTGTCTGATCGTAAATGGTTTTCCCTTTTGTTAGTTGTATTACTTGGTGTTGCATTTTAAGCTGTGCATGAGGCAGGACCCGGAGGCTGCTGCTTCTGCTGGTGCTTCTGCTGGGATTGAGGAAGAGCTGAGCGCCATGTAAGGCAAAGACACTGCGTTCCACTTTATCAGGTGCCTGGAGTGTAAGAGCTGCAGATAATATTGAGTCACATTAATCCCAACATATTTCAAATATTATGAAAATTAAATAAATTAAATCAAATAACTTTCATTAAAAAAATCAATCACTCTTTACCTTGCTTTTTCAGTTGTTTTTAAGGAAAATTGATGCCGAGAATGTGTGAATACTGCTTTTTGATGGTTCCAAGACCAATGTGACCTGTTCTATTGCCTGCTAATTGTACGTTCCAGGTTGAAAAATTATTTTTAGGAGGTCAAGGTGTATGAATGATAAGAGAAAAACTGAAATAACCACAGCTACGCAAACACCAGTCCACCAAAAAAAAATCATTTAATTAAAATAAGGTAACATTTTTTTTTCATCATCATACGGATGAACTGTGCTAAATGTGTTTCTAAAAAGAAAAAGCAGGACGTGAGTCGTGAGCCAAGATCATGACTCTTTTGCTCTTCTTCACATCAGTTTTCATCTGCGAGGAGGAGGAGGAGGGCGGCTCCTGATGTGCTGACACTTGGGGAAGTGCCTCTGTGCCGGCCTGGGGGCAAAGCGCCGGCCGCAGTGAGGGCAGGGCACGTAGTCGGGGTTTGGATTCGCGGGGGGCTGGGGCAGGTTCACAACTTTCCCTCCTTGCGTGATCACCTGCTGCACCTCCCTGGCCTGTTTGATGCTCCGAATGAAATCCTCGTGCTTCTGCCTCCAGTTGTTCTTTCTCAGCTGGGAACAGGAAATGAAACCAATAAAACAGCTTCCAGAAAAAGTCCAGACTAGCACTGCGTACACAGTCTGGTCGCAAACCATTCACAAGGCAAGAAAATATCAATACAGTAATAACGTAGCTTTCTGGGGCCACCTTTCAGGTCATTGGGTAGAGAGTACAATTTACGTAGTTATGGTTTTGTTTCCTGTGAGTGCTATTTGCTTGATATGTAGATTTTTACAACAGAATTCAGAAGTCACTAAGACACATTTATTCTGTCTGGCAAATGTGCCTTTGCGGCAGTTTTTCAGAAGAGTACTTCATAAAACACTTATTTATTGTTTACATTGATTTATAAGCTGAGTCTGACTCTAGGAGAAAAAAAGGGAAGCTTGGAAAGAGTTTAAGGATAGCCCTTACCACGATTGGCGGTTTAACCTTCTTCTTATGGATGTATGTCTCCAGTTCTGTTCCCTTGGCCCTGTGCTTGAAAGAGTCAAAAACCTTCCTCTTTGAATTCTGAAGCTTCTTGCAGATCTTGCTGTGTTTCTCCAGCCTCTCTACAGCAAACTTCCCGTGACACAGTTCACAGGGCACCAGCTGAGGGTTTCCACTCTGGCTATTCTCATATGGAAATTGCTCAGCGGTAGGGCACATCAGACTTGTAGGGGACAAATATCTGTTTTCCACTGACAGAGTTTGTTCATCCAGACATGTGGTGTTATTTCTGAAGTGGCCCTGCGCGGTCTGTGCCGCTGACACGTCGCTTTCAGGGAGCCTTGCTTTCTTGAGATACTTTCTCCTTCCACAGGGGACGTCTTCTAGCCCACGGCTGCAAGGGCTCACTTGACGTCTCTCCTGATGGGAAAGCGCAGAGGGAAAGTGCGATTCTGCGCATCCGCCATCTTCCATTGGAGAACCATAATCAAGGTTGTCTCCTCTGATAGGAAGGGCTTTCCTTGGAGTGAAGGCTTTTTGCTTCTCCATTCTGCAGGTCAGAAGAGGCACGGCCTTAGAGCGGTGGTTGGCCCATGGTCCTCTGGGGCAAAGCTCGCTCTGCCTCGCCTCTATTTTCCCTTCCGGCCACCTCTCTGGAGTCTTCCATCTCTCTCGGAACCATCCTCAGCTCCTCCTGAGCTCTGAAGAGCTTCGCCTGCATCATGGCCTCCTTCTGGCGAATCTCGTCCTTCATCATGGCCTCCTTCCGGCGCATCTCATCCTGCAGGCTGGCCTCCCTCCGGCGATGCTCCTCCTTCAGCGCGGCCTCTGCCTCGGCCACTTTTCGTAGCTCCTCTTGCAACTGAAAGTGCTCCTTCCCATTGGCATGAGAAGGGCATTGCCCTGGAGGGGTCGCCACCATGGGGAGGACAGTCCTGTCCTTAGGTTTGCGTACTCTTGAGCCCCTCCTGCCCGGCCTCTCGCAGGGCCTCTCATGACCATCCTGAGGCGGGGTGGGGGCAAACAAGGAATCACTCTGTGCGTCCGGGCGGTCCACAGCCCGAACCTCACCAGGGCCGGAGACTTTCCTGTTACCCATAGGCTTCAGGGGGTAAGACCGATCATACCCCACAATGTTCTTCTCGGGGCCCTGTTGGGCTTGGAAGCGATAGCTGTTCCCCATCTTCTTCTCCGCAGCGTATTTGACATATTGGAAACATTTTCTCATCTTCTGTAGAGCTGCCTCCTGCCGCCGATTGTACATGGCGATCATTTTTTTCTCTTTTTCCTGCATCAGTTTCTCTTGGAAGGTGTCCTTCAGAAGCTGTATCTTGGGAGGCGGGCAGTACGTGGAAATCAGATCCTGTTGCCTTAAGGGCGCGGGTCGATTCGAGTCTGTGTCCTTCGGGGAGGGGGACAGAGCACCAGGCTTAGGACTGGGCTCCATTGGCAAATGAGATATGAGCTTTGTTTCCCAGGTATCTGGAAAAGGCAAAAATGGCAAATAAATGATATCCTGCACAGTCTAGTATGGTCTAATAGAAAAGAATAAAAAAAAACAATTCAGGAAATACACAACTTTTGAATATTAAACCTAATGGTGTTGAATGCTGCATGCTGACTCAGTAGGAGACAGATCCTAAACACAAACATTATAATAAACATTTGTTTCCCAAATAACATTCTCAATGTTCAGAATGCTTAAAGTCATGAGCTTTTTTAAAAATGTTTAACTGAAACCTGGAAATGTGCTATTTCATTTCAAAGCTTGTATTATATCTATGATATAAATGTTTTTTTATATAAAATTAACCCATTATGCAACAGGGGTTTGAGCAAAAGTCACTGTGAATAAGGGAATTTATCAATATTAATTAGCCGTTTCACTACATTATAGATAGCTGAAGGATTATGATACAGTATATCGATTTCGCTACAAATTGACAAGCATATTTGATGACACTTACCAAACAAGTTTTAAACAGCGGAGAAATAGTTCACCACGACGATAGCAATGCAATGTTTGACTGCATCTCCCTATGTGATATATCTGTATTTGGGTATATACAGATCACGTAATTCAGGGAGCACTGTTACATCAGGTCACCAACCATTATTACGACGCTCATATGTCATAGAGCTCCTTAGGATGTTTGTATAATCTTTATCCACATTTTCATATGGCCGCAGTTACGGCGTTTATTTTACAGTTAATGTAACAGGGTGTCATTATATTTTTCTGTCTTTATGGTGGCAGACCACTTAAATAAATCTGAGTAGGCGGTTTCTACAAGTGAGTCAGATAAAATATTAAATATACAGTAAAAGCTCACACCTATTCATACCCTTTATGTACTGTATATCTACAATTACGTATACTACGTATACAGTTATCGTATACTATAATACGATAACTACCATTACAAAATGTCTCCCTTTTGATTTGAAGTGGTTCTTTTAAATAAGTAAATTGCAATCACTTAGCCTACATCTGAGCTCCTAATTCATCGCGACGACGGACTGAGACTCCAGTTGGATTTGTGAGAAGTAAAGGGGTGTGCCTGTTTTAAAACCGATTCATACGTCTTAAACACATGGACATAGATAGCAGTCTGTGTTATATAATTTATCTTTTTATTTTATTTAAATTTATCACATACACATTTTCAAAGTAACTGTACCCCTTTTAATTATGATCCCCATCGCTCACAGCTCCGAAGGTGAGACGAGGGCTACTTCAGATGGGATTTCCAATATTTCTCTCTTAGCTTGTATACCGGTGGAAAGGAGAGGGGTCTTAAAACGTGTTGATAGTAAGATTGGGATGTATTTGCAGTCTAGATATAGTTTTTTTAATGTTCGGAGCCGCCACAGATTCATTTTCTTACGACTGCTTTTCTGGATGACAATGACAATGCAAACGATGGTGTTAAGGCGAGGCTGTGCCTTAAGGCTCCTCTGCTTACAATATTCAGCGCGTAAATCGCAAACGAGCACCTTCCCTTACGATGAAAATGCAGAAAATAAGACCACGAGATTTAAACCTACGGCTTACAAATTTATGCGTAAACACTAAAACCGTATCTTTAGCAAAACTGGCGAGACAATGTGTTTTATCATTTAAAAAAGTACTGGAAAATAATTAAAGGTTATCACGATAAACAGAGGTTACTGATCTACTACTGTACGCTGTGACCAAAAATGAGAGTCCCCCGATCCTCGCAGCCTTCATGCTTTGGTCTTGGCCTGGCCGTTTTTTTTAAGATAATGGGGTCAAGTTAAGAAATTATGCAAGTTTCTAATCAAATCCAAGGGCGCCTCGATCTCCTAAACATCTTTAGAAGGCCGACGGACCACACTGCACGGTCCGGGTCCGTTCCCTGACCCGGTTCTGGATAATGCCAGCTTAAAGTGAAAAATTCTACTGTACATATTATGTTTCTTATTATGGTATATATGTATAATATAGCGCGACCGCTTCACGAAGCTAGAAAGAAAGTTATCCGCCATTTTTATTTTACCTGCAATTGAATTTGCCATTAAAATCATTATTAATACCGCAGCTGCTAAATAACTTACCTAAAAGGGTTCAGATACAAAAGCACTTGAGCTGTAATGTTTGTATACTGTTGGCCCGATGACCTACTTCAAGAAGAATTGTTACATAGACCGCCAAGGACTGTCATCACACTTTACGTCATAAAGCGCTTTAAAACTTTAGACAAGTTCAACACCTCATATTTTGTACTGTTTATCATGGTAAAAGCAACTCAAAGCAATTCTAAAAATGATCGAAAGGTAAAAATACAAGCTTATACGAGCTGTCGTTTTAACATTTATAACATATATTTAAACAAAACATATATAATCTATTTTAATAAAATAGAAAAGTGTTCTTAGTCTTCACTTAAAAGCTGTTAGAAGCTGCCTTTCTGACAAGAGAGTTCTGTGAGTTCCACAGTCTCAGTGCATTAAAGTCAAAACCAGTTGCTTTTTATTTCCTGTTTTACGACAGAGCAAGGAGGGTGTCCACAGACCACTGTGCACCTGCAGACTGATATGGGGGGTAAAAAGTCTAGAAGTTAGTAAATAAGATTTTAACATATGTTCTAAAACACACCGGACACCTGTACAGTGATGCCAACACAGTGATCTGAGCTCCTTCTTTGAGTTAAATCCTAGCATCTGCATTTTTTACAAGTTGTTGCTATGGCAGAGCATGACCAGAGCATAACAGAAACCACCCATTTTCTAACCGCTTCATCCAATTCAGGGTCAGGGGGTCAGGGGGTCGCGGGGCACGGGGGAGCCAGAGCCTCAGAAAGTAATAAGCAGGAGATACCTGGGACTGGATGGTAGTCCAATGCAGGGAAGACACAGACACTCACCAATTATCCCAGAAGCCAATTAACCTACCAGTAGTTCTTTGAAGTGTGGGAGGAAGCCGGAGCACCCAAAGCAAACTCATGCAAACATGGGGAGAACATACAAGCTCCATACAGATAGCACCCCAGGTCCAGAAGTGTACCCAGGGCCTCAGCACTGTGAGCTAGCAATGCTAAACGCTGGGCTACTGTGCATGCTAATTTCTAGGCATCAGGTGATCAATCAGGTAGTGTTTCTCAGATAAAAGGACACCAGTAATTTAGTATGAGATTCAAATTGACCTCAGAACAAAATATAACTTATGTTATATAACTTATATAGAACTTACTACAGCATAACTGTCTTATTTGCAGAAAATATTAACAGCATGCCTATTAAACATACAGTATCTAGCAATCAGCAATCAAAATAAAAACATTTCCAAACATGGAAACTGCCCAGTTAATGAAGCATTTCAAAGACATTAATCTATTCAATAATTACAGTTTTAAGTAGATAACAGATTTATATTCAGATTACGAAAGCATCATAACAACTGCTGCTTGTGTAAGGAATCCATGAATACCACTGTACATGAGAATTCCACACCTATTTGTAATCAATACACAAAATCCTATTGAATTTCAGGTACTTGTTTATTCAGCATTGCTTGACTCCGCGGACTCCTTGTTGTTTCAATATTCTAGCAATAGGACTAATCGCCAATACAGTGCCGTTGTAATCTATTCCTTCTGCCAGCAGAGGACGGTATTCGCACAGCCAGTTCAGGATAAGATACGGTCCTCGCAGTTCACAGTACAACTGGCCAAAGCCGTATTCGGAATATGCTCTCGATAACCTCGTTTAGTTTAAGTACGGCCATATTTCATATCAACCCACAGATGCATTGCATAAACACTAGAATTCTGGTTGTACTTAAATTGACCTTATACGTTTTGGATTATGTTTAACCTTCTTCAATTTCTTCAACCATATTTTGAGATGATTACGTTTACAGAAGCAAATATTATTCAGTGCTTTTTCTTCACTCCTTTAATCAAACCCACATTTCTATAAGGAGGGCCATTGTGAAACTCCCCAAAGTGAGCTGAATTAATCTTTTATTCTTCACACCTGCGAAGTCATTCCTACATTGTGTAATTTGAAGGCCTTTCATTATTCACGTATACTACAACATCTGAAAATAATGGGTCTTGAAATAGTTGAATGAAAGAAAATCCTGAATAACTCCTCCAAATGCGTGTTACACTTTCATCAAGTACACACACTTTGAATGTGATGAACTATAAAAAGTTATTTTAACCATACCCAATGGAGCTCAGGAGTGCGATTGCATACACAATCATGTTTTCAGTGTTTGGACATCAGCCGTACATCAGAACAATCATTTCACTAACACAGCTCCATGTTGAGTGACTTCCCTCCAAGAACACAAAGTCACTTTCCCTTAGCAATTATTGCATGGACTTTGATTATCTGCCTTCTGCATCAAGCCCTGTATTATATATACGGTACAAAGCCAAGCTTTGGGATAGTGCTTTGTTTGGATCCTTGTCTTGATCCTTTTGGATCCCAGGCTGCTCATTTGCAAATGAGTTTTGACATTAATTATAGTGACTATAGCAATGAGCTGGCACTGTGGTTCACAGAGCTGGGGTCCTGGGTTCAATTCCTGGGGTGCAGTCTGGATGGAATTGTATGTTCTCCCTTCATTTGTGTGGATTTCTTCCAGGTGCTCCAGTTTCTTCCCACAGTCCAAAGACATACAGTACTAGTAGGTTAAGGTGGAACTACAGTCCCAATTTTGCAGACACAAAATTATTTAATTTCAGTCACAAAATAAAATCATTGACATTATAGAAAAACTTTACAAACTCAAAATTGAGCACAAAATCATGAATTTTGTGAAAGGACTGTAAGTTACGCCATGTAGTAACAAATTCGCATTCAAGTTCCACACAAACTGCGATGTGATGCAGCCCTTCCTGCTCACTAATCACTGTAATGACTAATGCAATGTGATGTAGGAGAGAAAGGGTATAGGTTATGCAGCAAACATTTCACTGCAAAAAACGTCCCATTCCAAGGTTCTTTATGCAGAGTTAACAATGTAGTATTATTTATTGGCAAAAACGTAAAAAAGTTGAGAGCAATATTTCCATTGGATTAAACGAGATGTATTCACAAGCCTGCTCCTTTACAATGTCACAGGGCCACAACAGATTATAGGAAGTTTTGCTGCCTCGTTCTGAATCGCAGAACATGGTAATTCTTTAACCTTGAAATGTAGTCTATTTTGTGATGTAATGATGCAATGTCCCTTTACTGAGAGCCAGCAATCAACGGATGTGTCTGATCGTGAATGGTTTTCCCTGTTGTTTGTTGTATTACTTGGTGTTGCATTTTAAGCTGTGCATGAGGCAGGACCCGGAGGCTGCTGCTTCTGCTGGTGCTTCTGCTGGGATTGAGGAAGAGCTGAGCGCCATGTAAGGCAAAGACACTGCGTTCCACTTTATCAGGTGCCTGGAGTGTAAGAGCTGCAGATAATATTGAGTCACATTAATCCCAACATATTTCAAATATTATGAAAATTAAATAAATTAAATCAAATAACTTTCATTAAAAAAATCAATCACTCTTTACCTTGCTTTTTCAGTTGTTTTTAAGGAAAATTGATGCCGAGAATGTGTGAATACTGCTTTTTGATGGTTCCAAGACCAATGTGACCTGTTCTATTGCCTGCTAATTGTACGTTCCAGGTTGAAAAATTATTTTTAGGAGGTCAAGGTGTATGAATGATAAGAGAAAAACTGAAATAACCACAGCTACGCAAACACCAGTCCACCAAAAAAAAATCATTTAATTAAAATAAGGTAACATTTTTTTTTCATCATCATACGGATGAACTGTGCTAAATGTGTTTCTAAAAAGAAAAAGCAGGACGTGAGTCGTGAGCCAAGATCATGACTCTTTTGCTCTTCTTCACATCAGTTTTCATCTGCGAGGAGGAGGAGGAGGGCGGCTCCTGATGTGCTGACACTTGGGGAAGTGCCTCTGTGCCGGCCTGGGGGCAAAGCGCCGGCCGCAGTGAGGGCAGGGCACGTAGTCGGGGTTTGGATTCGCGGGGGGCTGGGGCAGGTTCACAACTTTCCCTCCTTGCGTGATCACCTGCTGCACCTCCCTGGCCTGTTTGATGCTCCGAATGAAATCCTCGTGCTTCTGCCTCCAGTTGTTCTTTCTCAGCTGGGAACAGGAAATGAAACCAATAAAACAGCTTCCAGAAAAAGTCCAGACTAGCACTGCGTACACAGTCTGGTCGCAAACCATTCACAAGGCAAGAAAATATCAATACAGTAATAACGTAGCTTTCTGGGGCCACCTTTCAGGTCATTGGGTAGAGAGTACAATTTACGTAGTTATGGTTTTGTTTCCTGTGAGTGCTATTTGCTTGATATGTAGATTTTTACAACAGAATTCAGAAGTCACTAAGACACATTTATTCTGTCTGGCAAATGTGCCTTTGCGGCAGTTTTTCAGAAGAGTACTTCATAAAACACTTATTTATTGTTTACATTGATTTATAAGCTGAGTCTGACTCTAGGAGAAAAAAAGGGAAGCTTGGAAAGAGTTTAAGGATAGCCCTTACCACGATTGGCGGTTTAACCTTCTTCTTATGGATGTATGTCTCCAGTTCTGTTCCCTTGGCCCTGTGCTTGAAAGAGTCAAAACCCTTCCTCTTTGAATTCTGAAGCTTCTTGCAGATCTTGCTGTGTTTCTCCAGCCTCTCTACAGCAAACTTCCCGTGACACAGTTCACAGGGCACCAGCTGAGGGTTTCCACTCTGGCTATTCTCATATGGAAATTGCTCAGCGGTAGGGCACATCAGACTTGTAGGGGACAAATATCTGTTTTCCACTGACAGAGTTTGTTCATCCAGACATGTGGTGTTATTTCTGAAGTGGCCCTGCGCGGCCTGTGCCGCTGACACGTCGCTTTCAGGGAGCCTTGCTTTCTTGAGATACTTTCTCCTTCTACAGGGGACGTCTTCTAGCCCACGGCTGCAAGGGCTCACTTGACGTCTCTCCTGATGGGAAAGCGCAGAGGGAAAGTGCGATTCTGCGCATCCGCCATCTTCCATTGGAGAACCATAATCAAGGTTGTCTCCTCTGATAGGAAGGGCTTTCCTTGGAGTGAAGGCTTTTTGCTTCTCCATTCTGCAGGTCAGAAGAGGCACGGCTTTAGAGCGGTGGTTGGCCCATGGTCCTCTGGGGCAAAGCTCGCTCTGCCTCGCCTCTATTTTCCCTTCCGGCCACCTCTCTGGAGTCTTCCATCTCTCTCGGAACCATCCTCAGCTCCTCCTGAGCTCTGAAGAGCTTCGCCTGCATCATGGCCTCCTTCTGGCGAATCTCGTCCTTCATCATGGCCTCCTTCCGGCGCATCTCATCCTGCAGGCTGGCCTCCCTCCGGCGATGCTCCTCCTTCAGCGCGGCCTCTGCCTCGGCCACTTTTCGTAGCTCCTCTTGCAACTGAAAGTGCTCCTTCCCATTGGCATGAGAAGGGCATTGCCCTGGAGGGGTCGCCACCATGGGGAGGACAGTCCTGTCCTTAGGTTTGCGTACTCTTGAGCCCCTCCTGCCCGGCCTCTCGCAGGGCCTCTCATGACCATCCTGAGGCGGGGTGGGGGCAAGCAAGGAATCACTCTGTGCGTCCGGGCGGTCCACAGCCCGAACCTCACCAGGGCCGGAGACTTTCCTGTTACCCATAGGCTTCAGGGGGTAAGACCGATCATACCCCACAATGTTCTTCTCGGGGCCCTGTTGGGCTTGGAAGCGATAGCTGTTCCCCATCTTCTTCTCCGCAGCGTATTTGACATATTGGAAACATTTTCTCATCTTCTGTAGAGCTGCCTTCTGCCGCCGATTGTACATGGCGATCATTTTTTTCTCCTTTTCCTGCATCAGTTTCTCTTGGAAGGTGTCCTTCAGAAGCTGTATCTTGGGAGGCGGGCAGTACGTGGAAATCAGATCCTGTTGCCTTAAGGGCGCGGGTCGATTCGAGTCTGTGTCCTTCGGGGAGGGGGACAGAGCACCAGGCTTAGGACTGGGCTCCATTGGCAAATGAGATATGAGCTTTGTTTCCCAGGTATCTGGAAAAGGCAAAAATGGCAAATAAATGATATCCTGCACAGTCTAGTATGGTCTAATAGAAAAGAATAAAAAAAAAACAATTCAGGAAATAAACAACTTTTTAATATTAAACCTAATGGTGTTGAATGCTGCATGCTGACTCAGTAGGAGACAGATCCTAAACATAAACATTATAATAAACATTTGTTTCCCAAATAACATTCTCAATGTTCAGAATGCTTAAAGTCATGAGCTTTTTTAAAAATGTTTAACTGAAACCTGGAAATGTGCTATTTCATTTCAAAGCTTGTATTATATCTATGATATAAATGTTTTTTTATATAAAATTAACCCATTATGCAACAGGGGTTTGAGCAAAAGTCACTGTGAATAAGGGAATTTATCAATATTAATTAGCCGTTTCACTACATTATAGATAGCTGAAGGATTATGATACAGTATATCGATTTCGCTACAAATTGACAAGCATATTTGATGACACTTACCAAACAAGTTTTAAACAGCGGAGAAATAGTTCACCACGACGATAGCAATGCAATGTTTGACTGCATCTCCCTATGTGATATATCTGTATTTGGGTATATACAGATCACGTAATTCAGGGAGCACTGTTACGTCAGGTCACCAACCATTATTACGACGCTCATATGTCATAGAGCTCCTTAGGATGTTTGTATAATCTTTATCCAAATTTTCATATGGCCGCAGTTACGGCGTTTATTTTACAGTTAATGTAACAGGGTGTCATTATATTTTTCTGTCTTTATGGTGGCAGACCACTTAAATAAATCTGAGTAGGCGGTTTCTACAAGTGGGTCAGATAAAATATTAAATATACAGTAAAAGCTCACACCTATTCATACCCTTTATGTACTGTATATCTACAATTACGTATACTACGTATACAGTTATCGTATACTATAATACGATAACTACCATTACAAAATGTCTCCCTTTTGATTTGAAGTGGTTCTTTTAAATAAGTAAATTGCAATCACTTAGCCTACATCTGAGCTCCTAATTCATCGCGACGACGGACTGAGACTCCAGTCGGATTTGTGAGAAGGGGTGTGCCTGTTTTAAAACCGATTCATACGTCTTAAACACATGGACATAGATAGCAGTCTGTGTTATATAATTTATCTTTTTATTTTATTTAAATTTAAGTATCACATACACATTTTCAAAGTAACTGTACCCCTTTTAATTATGATCCCCATCGCTCACAGCTCCGAAGGTGAGACGAGGGCTACTTCAGATGGGATTTCCAATATTTCTCTCTTAGCTTGTATACCGGTGGAAAGGAGAGGGGTCTTAAAACGTGTTGATAGTAAGATTGGGATGTATTTGCAGTCTAGATATAGTTTTTTTAATGTTCGGAGCCGCCACAGATTCATTTTCTTACGACTGCTTTTCTGGATGACAATGACAATGCAAAGGATGGTGTTAAGGCGAGGCTGTGCCTTAAGGCTCCTCTGCTTACAATATTCAGCGCGTAAATCGCAAACGAGCGCCTTCCCTTACGATGAAAATGCAGAAAATAAGACCACGAGATTTAAACCTACGGCTTACAAATTTATGCGTAAACACTAAAACCGTATCTTTAGCAAAACTGGCGAGACAATGTGTTTTATCATTTTAAAAAGTACTGGAAAATAATTAAAGGTTATCACGATAAACAGAGGTTACTGATCTACTACTGTACGCTGTGACCAAAAATGAGAGTCCCCCGATCCTCGCAGCCTTCATGCTTTGGTCTTGGCCTGGCCGTTTTTTTTTTAGGATAATGGGGTCAAGTTAAGAAATTATGCAAGTTTCTAATCAAATCCAAGGGCGCCCCGATCTCCTAAACATCTTTAGAAGGCCGACGGACCACACTGCACGGTCCGGGTCCGTTCCCTGACCCGGTTCTGGATAATGCCAGCTTAAAGTGAAAAATTCTACTGTACATATTATGTTTCTTATTATGGTATATATGTATAATACAGCGCGACCGCTTCACGAAGCTAGAAAGAAAGTTATCCGCCTTTTTTATTTTACCTGCAATTGAATTTGCCATTAAAATCATTATTAATACCGCAGCTGCTAAATAACTTACCTAAAAGCGTTCAGATACAAAAGCACTTGAGCTGTAATGTTTGTATACTGTTGGCCCGATGACCTACTTCAAGAAGAATTGTTACATAGACCGCCAAGGACTGTCATCACACTTTACGTCATAAAGCGCTTTAAAACTTTAGACAAGTTCAACACCTCATATTTTGTACTGTTTATCATGGTAAAAGCAACTCAAAGCAATTATAAAAATGATCGAAAGGTAAAAATACAAGCTTATACGAGCTGTCGTTTTAACATTTATAACATATATTTAAACAAAACATATATAATCTATTTTAATAAAATAGAAAAGTGTTCTTAGTCTTCACTTAAAAGCTGTTAGAAGCTGCCTTTCTGACAAGAGAGTTCTGTGAGTTCCACAGTCTCAGTGCATTAAAGTCAAAACCAGTTGCTTTTTATTTCCTGTTTTACGACAGAGCAAGGAGGGTGTCCACAGACCACTGTGCACCTGCAGGCTGATATGGGGGGTAAAAAGTCTAGAAGTGAGTAAATAAGATTTTAGCACATGTTCTAAAACAAACCGGACACCTGTACAGTGATGCCAACACAGTAATCTGAGCTCCTTCTTTGAGTTAAATCCTAGCATCTGCATTTTTTACAAGTTGTTGCTATGGCAGAGCATGACCAGAGCATAACAGAAACCACCCATTTTCTAACCGCTTCATCCAATTCAGGGTCAGGGGGTCAGGGGGTCAGGGGGTCGCGGGGCACGGGGGAGCCAGAGCCTCAGAAAGTAATAAGCAGGAGATACCTGGGACTGGATGGTAGTCCAATGCAGGGAAGACACAGACACTCACCAATTATCCCAGAAGCCAATTAACCTACCAGTAGTTCTTTGAACTGTGGGAGGAAGCCGGAGCACCCAAAGCAAACTCATGCAAACATGGGGAGAACATACAAGCTCCATACAGATAGCACCCCAGGTCCAGAAGTGTACCCAGGGCCTCAGCACTGTGAGCTAGCAATGCTAAACGCTGGGCTACTGTGCATGCTAATTTCTAGGCATCAGGTGATCAATCAGGTAGTGTTTCTCAGATAAAAGGACACCAGTTATTTAGTATGAGATTCAAATTGACCTCAGAACAAAATATAACTTATGTTATATAACTTATATAGAACTTACTACAGCATAACTGTCTTATTTGGCTCTTGTAGAAAATATTAACAGCATGCCTATTAAACATACAGTATCTAGCAATCAGCAATCAAAATAAAAACATTTCCAAACATGGAAACTGCCCAGTTAATGAAGCATTTCAAAGACATTAATCTATTCAATAATTACAGTTTTAAGTACATAACAGATTTATATTCAGATTACGAAAGCATCATAACAACTGCTGCTTGTGTAAGGAATCCATGAATACCACTGTACATGAGAATTCCACACCTATTTGTAATCAATACACAAAATCCTATTGAATTTCAGGTACTTGTTTATTCAGCATTGCTTGACTCCGCGGACTCCTTGTTGTTTCAATATTCTAGCAATAGGACTAATCGCCAATACAGTGCCGTTGTAATCTATTCCTTCTGCCAGCAGAGGACGGTATTCGCACAGCCAGTTCAGGATAAGATACGCTCCTCGCAGTTCACAGTACAACTGGCCAAAGCCGTATTCGGAATATGCTCTCGATAACCTCGTTTAGTTTAAGTACGGCCATATTTCATATCAACCCACAGATGCATTGCATAAACACTAGAATTCTGGTTGTACTTAAATTGACCTTATACGTTTTGGATTATGTTTAACCTTCTTCAATTTCTTCAACCATATTTTGAGATGATTACGTTTACAGAAGCAAATATTATTCAGTGCTTTTTCTTCACTCCTTTAATCAAACCCACATTTCTATAAGGAGGGCCATTGTGAAACTCCCCAAAGTGAGCTGAATTAATCTTTTATTCTTCACACCTGCGAAGTCATTCCTTCATTGTGTAATATGAAGGCCTTTCATTATTCACGTATACTACAACATCTGAAAATAATCGGTCTTGAAATAGTTGAATGAAAGAAAATCCTGAATAACTCCTCCAAATGCGTGTTACACTTTCATCAAGTACACACACTTTGAATGTGATGAACTATAAAAAGTTATTTTAACCATACCCAATGGAGCTCAGGAGTGCGATTGCATACACAATCATGTTTTCAGTGTTTGGACATCAGCCGTACATCAGAACAATCATTTCACTAACACAGCTCCGTGTTGAGTGACTTCCCTCCAAGAACACAAAGTCACTTTCCCTTAGCAATTATTGCATGGACTTTGATTATCTGCCTTCTGCATCAAGCCCTGTATTATATACGGTACAAAGCCAAGCTTTGGGATAGTGCTTTGTTTGGATCCTTGTCTTGATCCTTTTGGATCCCAGGCTGCTCATTTGCAAATGAGTTTTGACATTAATTATAGTGACTATAGCAATGAGCTGGCACTGTGGTTCACAGAGCTGGGGTCCTGGGTTCAATTCCTGGGGTGCAGTCTGGATGGAATTGTATGTTCTCCCTTCATTTGTGTGGATTTCTTCCAGGTGCTCCAGTTTCTTCCCACAGTCCAAAGACATACAGTACTAGTAGGTTAAGGTGGAACTACAGTCCCAATTTTGCAGACACAAAATTATTTAATTTCAGTCACAAAATAAAATCATTGACATTATAGAAAAACTTTACAAACTCAAAATTGAGCACAAAATCATGAATTTTGTGAAAGGACTGTAAGTTACGCCATGTTGTAACAAATTCGCATTCAAGTTCCACACAAATTGCGATGTGATGCAGCCCTTCCTGCTCACTAATCACTGTAATGACTAATGCAATGTGATGTAGGAGAGAAAGGGTATAGGTTATGCAGCAAACATTTCACTGCAAAAAACGTTCCATTCCAAGGTTCTTTATGCAGAGTTAACAATGTAGTATTATTTATTGGCAAAAACGTAAAAAAGTTGAGAGTTATATTTCCATTGGATTAAACGAGATGTATTCACAAGCCTGCTCCTTTACAATGTCATAGGGCCACAACAGATTATAGGAAGTTTTGCTGCCTCGTTCTGAATCGCAGAACATGGTAATTCTTTAACCTTGAAATGTAGTCTATTTTGTGATGTAATGATGCAATGTCCCTTTACTGAGAGCCAGCAATCAACGGATGTGTCTGATCGTGAATGGTTTTCCCTGTTGTTTGTTGTATTACTTGGTGTTGCATTTTAAGCTGTGCATGAGGCAGGACCCGGAGGCTGCTGCTTCTGCTGGTGCTTCTGCTGGGATTGAGGAAGAGCTGAGCGCCATGTAAGGCAAAGACACTGCGTTCCACTTTATCAGGTGCCTGGAGTGTAAGAGCTGCAGATAATATTGAGTCACATTAATCCCAACATATTTCAAATATTATGAAAATTAAATAAATTAAATCAAATAACTTTCATTAAAAAAATCAATCACTCTTTACCTTGCTTTTTCAGTTGTTTTTAAGGAAAATTGATGCCGAGAATGTGTGAATACTGCTTTTTGATGGTTCCAAGACCAATGTGACCTGTTCTATTGCCTGCTAATTGTACGTTCCAGGTTGAAAAATTATTTTTAGGAGGTCAAGGTGTATGAATGATAAGAGAAAAACTGAAATAACCACAGCTATGCAAACACCAGTCCACCAAAAAAAAATCATTTAATTAAAATAAGGTAACATTTTTTTTCATCATCATACGGATGAACTGTGCTAAATGTGTTTCTAAAAAGAAAAAGCAGGACGTGAGTCGTGAGCCAAGATCATGACTCTTTTGCTCTTCTTCACATCAATTTTCATCTGCGAGGAGGAGGAGGAGGGCGGCTCCTGATGTGCTGACACTTGGGGATGTGCCTCTGTGCCGGCCTGGGGGCAAAGCGCCGGCCGCAGTGAGGGCAGGGCACGTAGTCGGGGTTTGGATTCGCGGGGGGCTGGGGCAGGTTCACAACTTTCCCTCCTTGCGTGATCACCTGCTGCACCTCCCTGGCCTGTTTGATGCTCCGAATGAAATCCTCGTGCTTCTGCCTCCAGTTGTTCTTTCTCAGCTGGGAACAGGAAATGAAACCAATAAAACAGCTTCCAGAAAAAGTCCAGACTAGCACTGCGTACACAGTCTGGTCGCAAACCATTCACAAGGCAAGAAAATATCAATACAGTAATAACGTAGCTTTCTGGGGCCACCTTTCAGGTCATTGGGTAGAGAGTACAATTTACGTAGTTATGGTTTTGTTTCCTGTGAGTGCTATTTGCTTGATATGTAGATTTTTACAACAGAATTCAGAAGTCACTAAGACACATTTATTCTGTCTGGCAAATGTGCCTTTGCGGCAGTTTTTCAGAAGAGTACTTCATAAAACACTTATTTATTGTCTACATTGATTTATAAGCTGAGTCTGACTCTAGGAGAAAAAAAGGGAAGCTTGGAAAGAGTTTAAGGATAGCCCTTACCACGATTGGTGGTTTAACCTTCTTCTTATGGATGTATGTCTCCAGTTCTGTTCCCTTGGCCCTGTGCTTGAAAGAGTCAAAAACCTTCCTCTTTGAATTCTGAAGCTTCTTGCAGATCTTGCTGTGTTTCTCCAGCCTCTCT